>NW_019384651.1:202100-213893 GCF_000671375.1 Centruroides sculpturatus | reverse complement strand
GTTCCGTTTGGCCAAGGCTTCGCAGATGGAAATTCGATCCATAATGTTTTCTTCCGTCAATTCATGTGGCACCCAAACATCAAGCTTCTTTTTGAATCCAGCTTTATTCAGATGGTTTAGAACTGTTTTATGGTCAATCTTTAGCTCCTGGGCAATGCTACGAGTGCTAACGTGCCAGTCTACTTCTATCATTTCCATGATTTTATTGACATTTTCGACAACGGGCCTACCTGTGCGAGGTGCATCTTTAACATCGAAATTACCAGAACGGAACTGACGAAACCAAAATTGCACATAATTGGCTGTGACAGTATCAGGACCATAAACACCATTCACAATTTCAGCTGCCTGGCTTGCATTTTCGCCTTTATTGAAGCAAAATTGTAAAACATACCTAATTTTCTCTTTGTTAACTTCCATCTTTTACACCCTATAACTCACAACTGAATTGACCAATCAAAAAACTGTAAAAGAATTTTTTTTAGTACAGAATGTCACTTTTCCAATAAGCACAAGTCTGAACTTGTGTCATCAATATTTTATGAGATATGTATCACTACAGCCATCTAGTGACAAAATAATGGATTTCTTTTTCCCCAACCTAAAATATCTTTCATGTATTGTCATCTTATTTTGTAAAAGTTCCCTCCCCCCATTGTCACTATTCCATTTTTCTACATGAATTATTTTTCTAAATTTTTTTACATTATATACATTATTCTTCTAAGATGAGATATATTCTTAAAATTAAACTGGATATATATTAATATTTATCATTCAAGTCTTATGTATCTTCATAATCAACACAAATCATTAGTGACTAGAAAAAGAAATCTTCAATCCTTTTCAGATTTAATTACTTAACTTAAATGCTTGTTATTTGCACTTTTTCTCAAATGAAATGATTAATAAATATCTGATTTCAAATTATTACAAGAGCATCAATGCTACTGAATTTTCTGACAATACTTTTAAATGATTAAAAACAATTAATTTCATGTTTAAATTTTATAACAATTTTCATGATAGAAAAGAACATTAGTTTCTTTTTAAATATTCTATATTTACATTTAACATAAATTATAAAACATTAAATAGGAAAATATTAATCTTCTGAAAATATCCTATTTGTTCAAAACTTTCTAATTAATTAAAATTTAATTTAATATTAGTTTTTACTCTTTTTAGAAGCTTGATAATATCTGAAACTTAGTACCGTTAAAGATAAAATTAAATTCTAAATATATTTTGTCAAAATTCCATAGACTAGAACTGAACTAATTAAATTAATTAATGATTTGCAGATTTGGTTCATAAGTAATGTATTGACATCTGTTAATAATAATAATTACTATTAATATCAACAGATGGCAACATATCTATAGTCCATATTTATACACTTGCAATTTAATTAACCAATTATAACATGAAATTTTTGTGTAATTATTTATATTTGATGATTACCATTTTACATATACTGAATAAAATTTGTTGTTATATCCTGATCCCACTATTATTGGTAGAATGAGAACAAAGAACTAGGATATTATTGTCATAGATGTTATGAAGATAGAAATGTAGCTAGCAAAACAAGAATGTAACCTGTATGGCTAGATAAAATAGCTGATAAAGTATCTATCCAATTTGTAAGAATTTCTGGCTTAAATTCTAGTTCAATCTTTCCTCTAGACACTTTTAAAATTAATTCTAATAACTAAAATTTATACAAAATAGTAATACAGTCTACTTCTAGGCCAAACTGTCAATCTCTAAAATTAAAGTAACACAAAAAAATCCAGCAATATTTAATTATTTGATCTGGTTACTGTAATATAAAAAATTATCAGGCAATTATTATTACTTGCTATTGTAATTAATGTATTTTGTGAAGTGTATTTTTAGTAAATTTGATGATGAAAATAAATCACATAAATCAATTATCAAATATACTATAACATGATATCAAATATTTATAAAATAAAATAATAAAAATGAAATATTATGCATTTTACATTCTATTGTGGCATTACACTATATTCTGCTGCATGCTGTTCTTTTACAATTGAAATATATTTATCAACAATTCAATGAATCTTCCAAAACCAAAAAATTATCAAATTAACAGAATCTAAAATAATTAAAATTTAAAAAAAAATTTACAATGATAACATCATAAATAACACAAATATAGATTATTATTATTATAAGAAAAAATTTACTTAATGCTAGCTAAATATTTTACTCTTAAAAAATGTCATGAAAACTTAAACACCAAATTTTTTCAAGTGTTTGGATTTTCTTCAAATGTTATTTTTTTAAATTAATATACAGTGAAAACTTTTCAAGAAAGTTATTTTACATATATTCATAATTGAATACATTCAAAAAATATTTTATTTATTACTGTCAAATATTGATTTGTAGTTTTTCCATTATCATCAGCCAAGCCCATTCATCCTACTGATTTCAGTCATTGTCACTATGATTGCTTTTATAAATGTGATGTGAAAATAGATACAGGAAATGGATTATCATTCATAATGTCATAAACTGTATTTTTGAAACATATCAGCATACCATATAATTTTTTAAATCATATATGAAGAGTTGCTACTATAAAGAAGCTAATAATCAAAATTATAAATTGTTAATTATGCATTAATTACAGTTAATGTAGAATGGTTGGAATATTAGATAAGATACACACAAAACTAATTTAATTTTGTATATCTCTTACCTACAATAGTGAGTTATAAACTATTAAAACAAACTAAAAGAATAGAACAAAAAACAGAATATAAGAAAAAAATGTAAGGAAATTTACACGTATGATACGACATAAATTTAAAATTACAGAAAATTATTAAAATAATTTTTGAATGTATTATGCTAAAATATAGTCATGTTCCTCATTTTACCAAAAACAAGATTAAACAACTATAAAAATGTTTATATCATTTTCATAAAAGCATCTTTCAGAGAAAAACTTTAAATTAACAATATCCTTGCAATTATTATTATTATTAAAAATAAATTTTTACTCTATTATTAAATAATTATATATATATATTGAAAGCTTCATATGTAATATATAAAGTTTTCAATATATTTAATGTANATTTTTTTATTTAGAATTTATATTATATATTAAATGATATTCCTTATAAGAATTATTAAGTGTCCTCATCAGATTTTCATGATTTTTACATGTTGCAAAACAGCAAAAAACATTTTAAGGGTTCCAATCAGCCCTCAAGGTTGGACGTGTTGAATAATGATTTTACAGTCTCATTTAGAAACACTTATCTAATACAAAATAATAATGAAAAAAATATTTTCATAATTATTTTTTGAAATAATTTTTAGAGCAGATCAAAAGCTACATTTAAGAGAATAAATCCTATGACACTATATGGTATGCAATCATATTAGAAATTCTTATTTTATTTTGATAAAACCAAAATCATGTAATTGTTTTCATGATTCAAGAATTTTGAAATCTATAAAAAAAAATGTTATTTGTACTTTAAATGGGCATTTGTTTTTTTAAGGAAAGTAATTGTTCCCATGTACAGTACATTACACAGAATACAATAAAATGCTGAAGAGATGATTAAGCACATGAAATGGCTTGTTGAAGGATTCGTAAGAAATAAAATTTCTACTATGATTAAAATATAATTTTACAAAGTCTTGTTAATAATTGAAAGTGTGATAACTGGATGGTTGAGGCAGCTAAGGTATCAGCCAACTGCTCTGAGTGATCTAGGATTGAATCTGGGCAGTCAAAAAATCCTGGGAATCTTTTGAGGTGGTCTATCCTCTTCACCCATGCTGGGAACATAGTGATTGCATGTAGATGTACACAAATGTGGTGCCTGAAGTTCAGCAGACTGTCAGACCATAAAGCACAAAAAACCAGTTTTAATCAGTGTTCATTTTAAAAAAATATTTACATGAAGCCAGAAATGACTCCAATGAATTCTTTAATTAATTAATTTGCTTTAATAGAAGTGAGTAAAATATTCAGTTTAAGCTTTTGAGTTGTGTCATTAAGTAACAAATTGAGTCTAAACAGTAACTCAAATAATACAACAATTTCTGGATTAATTTCAAATATAATCTACTGTTATTAAAAACTGCTTTATAAATTATTTTATTTTTAAACGAAAATAAAAGTTCTAATATGATTTGAATAATATTTAATACCAAAAAATAGCATTATTACATAAGAATATAAAGAAAATGTTAAATACTTTGTAAAATTGATAAATTCTAACATCTGATGATGTCACTTAAATATTTACTCTAAATTTGCCATTTGCAAGTTGTAGAATAAATATTTTATTTTCAGCTAGCCATAGCAATACTAAGAAATTTGAGCTGTTGACATTGTCCCTTATATATTGCAACCATACTCCAATATTTGCAGTCCCACATTTGACAAATAATCTATCTTGATTTCCTTATTTTCATGTGAATCAATTGAAATTTGATAAAGCAAATTCTTCTATAAAACTTTCCTGCATCAAGAGATTATAACTAACAAATTAAATATTTTTGATTGTGTACAAACTTTAAATGCATACCTTGTAAGTAAATAGAAGAAAATTGGAATTAAAATTTTAAACATTACAAATAATATTAACTAAGTAATATATATTTTAAACGTTTTAAGAAAAGTAAAATTTTGTAAATTAGAGATTAAATCTAAATTTGATCTAGAAAATATATCTCACATAATAATTTTAATATATAATAGAAGATAATATTCACATCATGTTTTACTAAACTGTTCAGCATCTTGACATCGTATAGATGAAAAGAACAAATTGGTCAGCATTAATGAATGCTTTTAGCATCAATAGTGAATTTCTCAATAATTGATGTGTATTCAAAACAGTAGTTAAACAAACTACTAATAAGCATCATTTAATCTGTAGTTTTAATCTTAAATTCAGGAAACTTTGAAATATGAAACTTACACTATAAATAATCAAATTGACTGGAATATTTACAACCTGTGGAAAGATTTTGAACAACAACAGCTGTGCGAAAATGATTGATTACAGGAAGTTTTTTTGTTTGTTAACAAATAATACCAGAATAATAAAAATTCTGGAGTTTGTCTAATAATGAGCTTTTTATTATGCTAAATAGCACACTGCAAAAGTAGTTTGGAATATAAAGAAAATCTTGTCCAAATCCTAGTTTGGAAAAAGTTTTTGAACATAGAAAAAATGTATTAAAGCACTTTCTGTAATGATAATCACACATTAATTTTTGCAACTTAGTTGTCTGAAAGTATGGTCTGCATGTATTAGCATTATTGTTGCCTTTACATTGATCTAAAATGTGCCCTGTTAAAGAATACTGAGGATTTTTGAAACAAAATTGTAACTTTGATTTTGGAAGGAAAAACTCAGAAGTTTTCGATAGCTTGGTCATGCTGTTTCAACAGTAAATTACATGTGGAAGAAATGTGAAAGCATAAAAACATCGAAGAGAACTGGCTGATCAAGAGCAGCAAGCAAGAATCAAGATCATGCCTTAAGATGCATCTGTCTACAAAATCAGAAAGCCACATCAAAAGAATTAAATGTTTAAGTGGGAAGTTCACCATGCCAATGTTTGCAATTGTACAGTTTGAAATCAATTAAATGAAATGGGGACTAAGTTTTGTAGTCAAACCAAAACCATTCAGAATGAAACAACACATGAAAAAAAATGAATGGAATGAGCAAGGCATTACCAAAAGGGTATGAGTAACGATTGGGAAAAAGTTTTTTTTTTTTTTTTGATGAAAGCAGACTCTGTGCTTGATGTGGAGACAATGCTTGGACAATTTGTATGGTGCAGAGCAGATAAAAATTTGACAAGAATGTCTTTTGCATTAGAAATTATGGTTGGTCTTAGATATTGAGCTGCATGTAAGCAAAAGGCAAATGTGAACTGTTTTCTAAAAGAAATAAATGGGAAAGAAATTTTTGACAGACTTCTGATTCCTGTAGTGGAAAATTAATCTGGGGATGAAGAAGTTGTTTTCCAGGATGATAACGCAAGTTGTCATTGTATGAAAAACATAAAAGAAATTTTGAAAAAGAAAAACATTAAATCTTTACTTTGAACACCAAACAGCTCTGATTTAAATGTTTTTGAAAATTTCTGGGCTAATGGAAAATGTTAGTGGGTGAAAAACAACCTACCACAAAGAAATAATTGAAAGCTGCTTTGTTGCAGAGCTGGAAGGAAATTAATAATGACTATTGCTCAGAACTTGTTAAATCAATGCCATACTGTATTAAAGCTGTCATTAATCCAAAGGAGGTCCACCAAAATATTAAAGAATTTCCATTTCTTTTTTGGGCTACAATTTGAAAAATTTGTAGACCTATAAATTCCCACCGTCATCTATCTTTCCTTAATCTTGAGAATGGAGTTAGATGACAGACAAGACCAGATAGGGAAAATTTAGGGGCAGGCCCTGATTAACTATATATGAACTTCTGATGCAAAACAGAAGTTCATATACAGTATGGTTATTTCAATTTAAAATTTTTCCCTGAAAGGTGTTAATGATGACTCTATTGTTAAAGGAAAAGTATGATGTACAGGGGCAAGCCACTACTAATTTGAGGTGGAGAGCATATATTTTAAATTAAAAAATGATTAAAAATTTCAGCATGGCATTGTGATGTCACAATAAATAATTGTTCATTTCTACTGTTTAAAAATTTTTTTCTGAGATGGGAATGTTCAAAAACTTTTTCCAGACTAGATTTTGGATAAATTCTTTTTCTATGCTCTGAATTATTTTTCTAGTATGATATTTTGCATGATAAAAGCTCTTATCATTAGAAATAAACTCAAGAATTTTTATTACTCTAGGATTATTTGTTAACAAATAAAATTTCTACAATCAATAATTTTCACATAGCTGTTGGTTTGAAAATTTTTTTTAATGGGTTGTACAATAAATAGTTAATCCACATTCAATTCCCAGCATTCGTTTTTCAAACAAGTATTTTCATTCTTTTAAAGGATCATCTTCAGGTTCAGCAAACAAATTATACCTTAGTTATTGATTAGTTAATAAAAATTAATCTTTGGCTATTTAATTATTCATACACTGTCTGTCTAAAAAAGTAACTAAACTAGTTCCAGAAAAAATGCACAAATTGAGATACAACTCTATTATGATCCATTTAGTCCTACAATGGCTATGATCTTACAATGTTCATGAAACAAAACTGCTAATAGACCTCTTCTATGGTGCCCTTGTTCTCTTGTCACACTTGCTTGAGTGTCTTAAATCATTATACTGATACCTTCATGTGAACTTTGATCTTTAGAAAGAAGAAAGTCTACAGGTGCCAAATGTGGAGCTCCCGGGAGGAAAGTACTGGGATTTGCATATGAGCAAGGAACTTGGATGACAATCCCAACCAAATGCATGGGAATCATTCTTCTGGTACAGGTCTGGCTTGACATGCAACTTCTGCTATCATTTGGCATATCACATGATAATCTCTGGTCAGAAGAGAGCAAAGTTTAGACATTTTCAATCAACAGTGTGTTGGGAGGCTTGAATTCACATTCAGCCTTTATGGAACCATTGAAACTATCTAAAGATGTCCTGAGCACTGAGTCCCATAGACTTGTTTCAATAGCTGGAAGATTTCTGACAATTTTGCCAAGTTTCAAACAAAACTTAGTTGCTACCACATTGCTTTGCAAGATTGATGATGCAGGAAAATTACATTAATGCTTTGTGTCAAGCATTAACAGAACACATTAATGTAGTGTTTCCCAACGTTTTTTGTGCTATGCCCCACCTAAGCCTTTCTAAAATTCTTATGCCCCCCTAACATATACAGCAGCTATATGGTTAACTTAAACTCAGGACGTGTCCATTTTCGAATTGCCCCTGTGGGGCGTGGGCCCCACATTGGAAAACACTGCATTAATGTATGCTTGACAATAACACATTCTTGCAATATGAAATAAATTACATAGCAAAATGACAATATTAGCATATGTTACATTTATATTCTTGGCACATATGCTGGTCACTATAAATATTCAGTCTAGTTACTTTTTAGACAGATGGTATTGTCTGAAATATTTCATGCTGAATTTCATCATTAGATTAAATTAAATTCAAACAAGTATGGTGTAATAAAGATTGTAATATAATAAAGAATTAAAAGTATATAATTGAAAGAAAAACACAAAATACATCTACATATTTAAAATTTATTTTTCAAACCATTTTTTAAATTTTACAAAAGTACAATTTATCAAATTTTCATTTAAAAATTTTAATATATTTGCAGTATTTATTAAATCTGTGTCTGTGTGCATTCTATATAATTTGATTTTAATTAAGTGATAAATTTGCAACATATTAAATGATTTCAAAAAATAAATAAATACATGTTAGAACAACGTTTTTCAAAAATTTCAATTTGCTTATTGTGCTTTGAAGACTTTTATAGATTCAAATATCAACAAATTCTCCACAAATGGAGTTACATAAGTTTCATTGTCCTGCATTAACTGTCAATCCTCTCAAGCTGCTCCTAATCATCTAATGACGATCAAATCAAAAATGTGCAAGATGACCTTAATATTAATAAGCCAAATTGAACAAAAAGTTAAATAAATTGCACCCAATACTGACTTCTTATATGAGCATTGACATGTTAAATGCACATGGCAGTGATTTATATAATACATGAAATGGTAAAATGATGATACAAGATATTATTTTATAGATATTTTATGCATCAGTTTTAAAACTGTACAAATTTCATAAAAAATTTAAAATGTACAATGCTCAACTGTATACAAGTTACAACAATTTTATATATAAACAACCATAAGGACAAAATTTTATGATTAAAAAATTGTAAAAAATTTCCCAAATTAGATTATTTTTTAATTCCCACAACCTTGGCTTATTTATTAATGATTTAAAATGGGTGGGTAAATTCATTTTATTCGTTGTGTACTTAATGGCAGTGTAATGACTAGAAGTCATTGTTTGTTCAGTTGCATATTTATCTTCAACTGCAAATAATACAGTTTTGTTCAGCAACTATTATTGTACTAGAAAATCATTAGATCACATTTAAAAACTAGTAAAATTCAAGTGGATAATGATTTTACTAGTATGCATTTGATCGTCCCTTTTTTTTATCACTACTTGGTGGGGTGAGTTCATTTGCACTTATTTCTGCAGGCTTCTTCTGTGTTAGAATTTCACTTTGTCGAAGTTTTGCTTTATCCTAGGAACAAAAATTTATTTTAAAAACAGAAAAATTTATAAACAAATTTAAGCATTTAATTAAATTTACCAGTAATTCCAAATTAACATTGTGATGTTGAATATTATATTTATGTTCTTGCAGATCTACATTTGGTAAATTAATATAACTTTCTCCACATTCCTGAACAGTAAGAGCAAATGGTAACATCCAATCTATGCATGCAGCTATATCAGACTTCCTAAGACCTATAAATAACACAATTAAAGTTACCACCACCATCATCATCAAACAGAATTTTTTTAAATTAATAAATATCCACCTGAAACAGCAGTTGCAATTCTCTCTGACATCATTAAATATACTGCAGATGCTGCTAATGTTCTATAGGAAAACTGTAAACAATCAATATCCAGCATACAGAGATCAATCAACTGTAAAAGAAAAAATTTCTATTAGAAAATAATATAATCATATCAAAATATTTTGTACAATTTAATATACTTGTATATAATCCAAAATTTGATTATCATGAATAAATTGACAAAATAATTTTTTAATAAATAAATCTGCATTAACTATAAAGTATGTGACTGAGTATTTAATTTTAATAAATTTAATTTGAACACAACTAACACCATTAAATTTATACATTTTTAGTATTACAATTCAAGGAACAAATTATTTCATAAAAGGAAATAGAACATTATCTCAATCAATTTTTAAATTTATTTTCTTAAAGTATTATTTAAATTGATTAAAATATTATATCACATTTTAATATAAACAGATGTTTGACTAAAATATGACATTAAATGGAAGTATATATGTATGTTAAAATATCCATACTTGTGAGAGCTTCAAAAATTGATGACTTGAAAAATCAGGTAGCAGAAAATTTTCTTTATCATTGTTTCCTTCTTTAATTGTAGCCAATTGCAAATATATATTTAGCCAATTGTTCACTGTAATTGGCATAAGGTCCCAGTTTAATGCCTGAAATTAAAAATACAGATATAGTTTTATTATAAAGTATTTTAAAAAGACATTCAATAAAAATACAAATGAAAAATTACTTTAAGAATAACCATTTCTTTATCTAAAATTTCATCTTCTCTACAAGATCCATCTGTAATGTCTGCAAAATCACTTATTTTTGGAGGATAAATTTCCTAGAAGAGAACATTTTAAATCATATAAAATAATAAAGTTTAAACACTTTAAATTCTAAAGCATATTATTATTAATTGAATTTGTTTAAATAATATAAATCAGGTTTAGTTAAATATTCATATTTATTTGTGATTATAATTTTTTTCCACAGATTTAATACTTTGAAAATACCAAACTTGTAAAATTAATACAGTATTCATCTTTTCATTTATTTTTTTAATTTTTACTTGTTTTCTATTGGCAAGGTGATATATATTATATCAGAGTATAATAAATTATAAAAATTAAGAAAATAAAAAAAAATCTAGGAAATAAAATAATTACAAGGAAATAATTTTTAAAATTTACCTCAATTTTAGAAGCAATAAATAGGGCAGTAACCCCAACTAGTTGGAGTTGTTCTTTAGGTATATCTTCCTGTACACTGAGGTAGCGGTCAACAAAATCCTGAGATAAGTATAATGTTTCTCTATGTAACCGATATGAATCACACACCTATAATTTTTAAAAATTATTTTAATGATTATTTTCATAATGCATCTAAAAGGTAATTATAATAAGCTAACACACAACTTTTTTAATTTTAAACTTACCTCAATTAGCCAATCAAGTAAGATTGCTCGCATTCTTGAATTTAGTGCTGGATGCTGACTCAACATGTTATGATTTCTAGTATAAGTTATATCTTTTTTCACTAGTACATCCCAAACATCCTGAGAATTTGCCCAATTGAAATAAGGCAAAGGTGACTGCAAAGAATGTGAAGACTCAGGTGTAAACAAACAAGTTAGGCTCCTGAAATTACTAAATGAAACTAAATCCACTGGAGTTTTATTTCCAGGATTGTTCTCTTCTTTATTAATGTCTTCATAAATAATTGAGCATGATTCATTGTTGTTATTTCCATTTTCAGATATCCTTTTTAGTTTTGTTTCTTTCTAAAAATTAATATAATAATAATATTAAATTTTAAAATAAATATCCTTACTGTACAAAATAAAACTTTACAAATTTTTTTAATTTAATTGTTTTTTTAATATATGTAAATTATCATCTTACAATTTAAGAAGAAATGTAAACTTAATAACATCTGCAACTGATTATAAAAGTTAGATAAACAACACAAGGAATATTTGAACTAATTCCCAAGATATTAAAACTGCAAAGTTTCTTGATATTTAATACTGATAAGTTTATTTATCAAACTTCCTGATTTAAAAAAATCAATAAAGTGTACATAGATAATAGTGTTGTACAGTACATATATACTGGTATACAAACTATTAAGTAAATCAATTAATTACATATATAATTAGCATTAAAAAAAGATTTTAATATATATATATATATA
>NW_019384651.1:187122-201777 GCF_000671375.1 Centruroides sculpturatus | reverse complement strand
GAACGGGGGTGGCCAACAGTTTTTGCCCCCGGGCCGAATTGGAAAGAAAACTTTTTCCATGGGCCAAACCAGAGGCTGCCCTAGGAAGATTATGAGGTGGTGCGAGATCTCATTGTGGTGTCACCCCATAGAGACTAAATTGTACATAGAGATTACAGATACATTTTTCACTTTATCATGCTTTATCAACATTCAACGCGAATTGAAAGATATTAATAGAAGAAAAAACTTAGTGGTTAAGTACTTTCTCCAAATGTACCTTTTATTTGTAAAACACAAAATTATTTTGTACAATAACAAAAAGTTATAATCAATAAAGTTTTCAGAAATTAAATCCAAATAAAATAAAATTGATTAATTCTCTTAAAACTGTATTAAGTTATAGTAAATTAACAACAAAAAGTGAGAAATTTCTTTTAATTTTAACTTTGATATTATTACTTATTATGCAAAATAATGTTTCTTTCTTCCAGTAAAATTCTTACTTCTTAAAATGTAAGTACTTAGCAGTTAATTTAATTTCTAATATTTTTTGGATATTAAAATATTTTGACAGAATGCATTTTATTCTCTTATAAACAATTTATAATTAAATATGTAAAAATATAAATAGAGTAAATGTTTCTGTTTCCAAACTTAGCAAACAGTAACTTACATTTATGTAAAGAAAAATGACAGAATTTATTATATAATACTAGTAAAGAAAATAACTAATAATCAACATTAACACTGGTTTAATAACTCATGAATAATTTAAAATTTAACTAATTTAATGCATAAAATAAACACTGAAATCAAATAAGCAGTCATTGCAATGTAAAAGTTTGCCAAACTTTTGTGTCAGTGTTTTTCTGCTTTTTTCTAATAGTGACACACTATTAAACTTCATAATTTTTCCTAATTCTTTATCAATGTAAAGTTATTGAGCTTTTCCCACTTATCTGTTTTTACAGATAAAAATACTTTTAATACAAAATACAGTCTTATTACAACATTTTTATTGTTGTCTACTGCTTATTAAATAAAATACAGTTCATATACAATTCCTATTAGAGGTATTATATAAACTTATTTGTTATGTTAGTGCTTACAAACATGTTCTTTACTAACAAACAGTTAATGAGGTCATTAAAGTAATTGGAGTTTGTAATGTTTATTATCGTGCAAAAATTGTGAGTAGATATTTTGCAACATACTAGTGTCGTTTGGAGAAATTAATCAGAATTTATCTGAATGGAATAATGAGTTTAAATTTTCCCATAAAAAACAAAAGATTTCCTGAAGTCCATATTCTTGATATTCAAATCAATTTCGAGAACACTTTAGATTTGGATAATGGTATGATTGCAATTATTTTGATAAAAACTAAAATTTTTTTTCTAATGCCTTTTACAAATTCTTTTATTCTAATACAGAACTTAATGCACACACACAGAATGACACAGACCACCTGTACTCGCCTTTTTAAAATGAAAACAAGCAAGAATTCTAAATTTCATCAAAAATCCTAAAAATTTTGATAAATAAATTGGGTATACTCTATTGAATGGGGATATTTTAAGCTTATAGTCCTGACCAGAAATAGACTATCTAGGCATAAAGTCAAATTTTTCAAATGAAACAATGAAACTTTTTTCTGAAAATGCCTCCACTGATCATGAAAGTGTGATGAACTCCTCTTGGTAAAACCATATTACAGGCTATTTCATCATGTCATTTTTTTAGTTGGTTGAATATTCAGTGTCAACAAATGTAAACATTAAACTTGTATTCATATTTTCATTTCAAATATGTTTTCATTTTCCAGTTAAACATCTATTAGTGTCATAGTGATCTATATAGCCACATTTGATAAAAGTTCTTCAAGCAACAAATTATTTTTCAAGCAGAGTAGATGTTTGCATCAGTGTATTAAATAGGTTATAAAAACAAAAATACTATATAGTTATAGTAACAATTTTTGTTAGCATCAATTACATTTTAAAAAGAGATCGTACCATCTATACCAAGTATGATCAATATGCTGTCATTAATTTCCTTGCTGAAGAAGGATACATTGTGAATGACTTTTTTGGTTTTTGAACCAAAAAAGTCATTCACAGTGTATGAAGTATTTGGACAAGCATGCCTATCAAATCAAAGCATTGCACAATAATGAGCTAAGGGAGTATTGTCATCTTGCAAGACAATGCATGTCCCCATGTTGCATGAGTGGTGCAGCTTCTAATTCCATTGGAATAATGGAATGTCCTCCATACTCCTGACATGGCAATATACAAGTATCATGTTTGGGCCAAGCATTCCAGGAACAGTTCCAGAACAGTCTTAAGGGACACTTCCATAAAGCAGTTCACAGTTTTCCCTATAATAGGGGTAAATGCTTGAATGACAAAGGCAATTACTTTTAAACGTACAGTTCATTTTACAAAAATAAATGCTTCTCATTACTTTTGGATCAAACTAAATATATAATTTCTTTATAATATAGCTTGTACTGTACATCTTTAAAATCCATATTATTCTCTTTACACATATTTATACTAACTTCACAGCTACAAATCTGTTTCATTCTTAATACTGTATTAATAACCATATTTTTTCTATTATTGTCTAATACAGGGGTGGCCAACAGTTTTTGCCCCTGGGCCAAATTGGAAAGAAAACTTTTTCCATGGGCCGAACCAGAGGCTGCCCTAGGAAGATTTTGAGGTGGTGTGAGATCTCATTGTGGTGTCACCTCGTATAGAGACTAAATTGTAGATAGAGATTACAGATACATTTTTCACTTTATCATGCTTTATCAACATTCAACGCTGTACTTATGAGATCTGTAATGGCGGGTTAACTCTAAATGCACAGTGAGTTGTTGACCCTTTTTTTTTTTTTAAGGTGTCAGAATTTTTCATTGAGCTATTCAGACTTGAGTAGCTAATATTGAAAGATTAATCGTGGGCCGCATAAATTCATTTGATGGGCCATAAATTCATTTGACGGGCCATGCCTGGTCTAATGCTACAATAACTTTTCAACTGTTTTTATATTGTTCATATTGTTTCATCCTTTTGTTAAGAAATTTAGAATTATTTCAAGTAAAACATTTACCAATCATATCTATTGTACCAGTACTATGATTTAATCTTGTATTTAGGTTGGGGAAAAAGAAATCCATTATTTTTACGTTCATTTCAAGTCTTTATTTAACATGGTTTCGGTTGTTCGACTTGGATCAAATATGCACCGTTTTGTTTTATAATTTGTTGCCATTTTAAAGGTAACTTCATAATTCCTCTCTCGTAGAAGCCCTGGTCCCTATTGGCGAAAAACTTGACTAAGTGATTTTCGCAATCCTCTCTTGATGCCAATTTCTTATCACCGAGGAAATTTTGTAATGATAAAAAAAGATGGTAATCGCTTGGTGCCAGGTCTGGACTATAAGGTGGATGCATCAAAACTTCCCAACCAAGCTCCTGGAATTTCTGGCGAGTCACTATAGATGTGTGTGGCCTGGCGTTGTTGTGATGAAGTACAACACCTCTTCTGTTAGCCAATTCTGGCTGCTTCTGATCAATCGCTAGCTTCAAACGGTCCAATTGTTGACAGTAGAGGTCCGAATTTAGTGTTTGGCCATATGGAAGCAGCTCATAGTAGATGATTCCTTTCCAGTCCCGCCAAATGCACAGCAAAACCTTCCTGGCTGTTAGTCCTGGTTTAGCCACCGTTTGAGCCGCTTCACCACACTGACCACGATCGTTATCGCACAATATTGCCATATGTAACCCATTTCTCATCCCCAGTCACCATCCGTTTAAGAAATGGGTCGATTTCGTTCCGTTTGGCCAAGGCTTCGCAGATGGAAATTCGATCCATAATGTTTTCTTCCGTCAATTCATGTGGCACCCAAACATCAAGCTTCTTTTTGAATCCAGCTTTATTCAGATGGTTTAGAACTGTTTTATGGTCAATCTTTAGCTCCTGGGCAATGCTACGAGTGCTAACGTGCCAGTCTACTTCTATCATTTCCATGATTTTATTGACATTTTCGACAACGGGCCTACCTGTGCGAGGTGCATCTTTAACATCGAAATTACCAGAACGGAACTGACGAAACCAAAATTGCACATAATTGGCTGTGACAGTATCAGGACCATAAACACCATTCACAATTTCAGCTGCCTGGCTTGCATTTTCGCCTTTATTGAAGCAAAATTGTAAAACATACCTAATTTTCTCTTTGTTAACTTCCATCTTTTACACCCTATAACTCACAACTGAATTGACCAATCAAAAAACTGTAAAAGAATTTTTTTTAGTACAGAATGTCACTTTTCCAATAAGCACAAGTCTGAACTTGTGTCATCAATATTTTATGAGATATGTATCACTACAGCCATCTAGTGACAAAATAATGGATTTCTTTTTCCCCAACCTAAAATATCTTTCATGTATTGTCATCTTATTTTGTAAAAGTTCCCTCCCCCCATTGTCACTATTCCATTTTTCTACATGAATTATTTTTCTAAATTTTTTTACATTATATACATTATTCTTCTAAGATGAGATATATTCTTAAAATTAAACTGGATATATATTAATATTTATCATTCAAGTCTTATGTATCTTCATAATCAACACAAATCATTAGTGACTAGAAAAAGAAATCTTCAATCCTTTTCAGATTTAATTACTTAACTTAAATGCTTGTTATTTGCACTTTTTCTCAAATGAAATGATTAATAAATATCTGATTTCAAATTATTACAAGAGCATCAATGCTACTGAATTTTCTGACAATACTTTTAAATGATTAAAAACAATTAATTTCATGTTTAAATTTTATAACAATTTTCATGATAGAAAAGAACATTAGTTTCTTTTTAAATATTCTATATTTACATTTAACATAAATTATAAAACATTAAATAGGAAAATATTAATCTTCTGAAAATATCCTATTTGTTCAAAACTTTCTAATTAATTAAAATTTAATTTAATATTAGTTTTTACTCTTTTTAGAAGCTTGATAATATCTGAAACTTAGTACCGTTAAAGATAAAATTAAATTCTAAATATATTTTGTCAAAATTCCATAGACTAGAACTGAACTAATTAAATTAATTAATGATTTGCAGATTTGGTTCATAAGTAATGTATTGACATCTGTTAATAATAATAATTACTATTAATATCAACAGATGGCAACATATCTATAGTCCATATTTATACACTTGCAATTTAATTAACCAATTATAACATGAAATTTTTGTGTAATTATTTATATTTGATGATTACCATTTTACATATACTGAATAAAATTTGTTGTTATATCCTGATCCCACTATACATTAATAATGAAAGAATAGTTAATCCTACTATTATTGGTAGAATGAGAACAAAGAACTAGGATATTATTGTCATAGATGTTATGAAGATAGAAATGTAGCTAGCAAAACAAGAATGTAACCTGTATGGCTAGATAAAATAGCTGATAAAGTATCTATCCAATTTGTAAGAATTTCTGGCTTAAATTCTAGTTCAATCTTTCCTCTAGACACTTTTAAAATTAATTCTAATAACTAAAATTTATACAAAATAGTAATACAGTCTACTTCTAGGCCAAACTGTCAATCTCTAAAATTAAAGTAACACAAAAAAATCCAGCAATATTTAATTATTTGATCTGGTTACTGTAATATAAAAAATTATCAGGCAATTATTATTACTTGCTATTGTAATTAATGTATTTTGTGAAGTGTATTTTTAGTAAATTTGATGATGAAAATAAATCACATAAATCAATTATCAAATATACTATAACATGATATCAAATATTTATAAAATAAAATAATAAAAATGAAATATTATGCATTTTACATTCTATTGTGGCATTACACTATATTCTGCTGCATGCTGTTCTTTTACAATTGAAATATATTTATCAACAATTCAATGAATCTTCCAAAACCAAAAAATTATCAAATTAACAGAATCTAAAATAATTAAAATTTAAAAAAAAATTTACAATGATAACATCATAAATAACACAAATATAGATTATTATTATTATAAGAAAAAATTTACTTAATGCTAGCTAAATATTTTACTCTTAAAAAATGTCATGAAAACTTAAACACCAAATTTTTTCAAGTGTTTGGATTTTCTTCAAATGTTATTTTTTTAAATTAATATACAGTGAAAACTTTTCAAGAAAGTTATTTTACATATATTCATAATTGAATACATTCAAAAAATATTTTATTTATTACTGTCAAATACTGATTTGTAGTTTTTCCATTATCATCAGCCAAGCCCATTCATCCTACTGATTTCAGTCATTGTCACTATGATTGCTTTTATAAATGTGATGTGAAAATAGATACAGGAAATGGATTATCATTCATAATGTCATAAACTGTATTTTTGAAACATATCAGCATACCATATAATTTTTTAAATCATATATGAAGAGTTGCTACTATAAAGAAGCTAATAATCAAAATTATAAATTGTTAATTATGCATTAATTACAGTTAATGTAGAATGGTTGGAATATTAGATAAGATACACACAAAACTAATTTAATTTTGTATATCTCTTACCTACAATAGTGAGTTATAAACTATTAAAACAAACTAAAAGAATAGAACAAAAAACAGAATATAAGAAAAAAATGTAAGGAAATTTACACGTATGATACGACATAAATTTAAAATTACAGAAAATTATTAAAATAATTTTTGAATGTATTATGCTAAAATATAGTCATGTTCCTCATTTTACCAAAAACAAGATTAAACAACTATAAAAATGTTTATATCATTTTCATAAAAGCATCTTTCAGAGAAAAACTTTAAATTAACAATATCCTTGCAATTATTATTATTATTAAAAATAAATTTTTACTCTATTATTAAATAATTATATATATATATTGAAAGCTTCATATGTAATATATAAAGTTTTCAATATATTTAATGTATACTACACCTTACTGTTTTAGTGGTGGCCTTTTAACTACTTTTACCATCTGCAACTTCCTCTTCTCCAATATCAATTTCTCTATCTTTAGTTATTTGTACTTCAATAAAAAATTAACAAAGAAAGGAAGCACACAAGGTATGCAGAAAAAAAATATATATATATATATATATGATAATGTTCAGACTATACATATAGTTTCAACATTATCTTATTCAATATTCTATATAATTGATTTACATTTAAACATAAAATATTTATATGCTTGAGTTATTAATATTACTATAATAAATCTTGAACATACATATATATATATTAAAGAAATTTAAGAATGCATTAAAGAATGCTGTAAAATTTCACTTCTATTTAAATGCATTATTATATATTGTATGTTTTGGCCAAGGAAAATAGTCACTCTTAATCCAAATTTTATTGAGAAACTTTCTTGTTTGCTGAATAGAAGGCCCAAATTCTCCCTTTGGATAGATAAGAATTCTTATTTACAGAAGTATTTTATAGCTACAATGATTTGTGAAGTTGCAATTAAAGAAAAGTAATTTTATTATGCTAACCTCCCTGGATGTTTAATCCATCACAAACTACTTTACATGTATATAATAATTATAATTATCCAGATATCCTAGATGGATATCACATGATAATTTAAATCAAATTTTTTCAGTCTAATAAATTTTTGAAAAATTAAAAATACCTTTAAAAAATTTCTTATATTTAATATTTGAAAGGTCTAAATTTAGAATGTGATGAAATGAATACATCACATGTAAGTATTATAGCATTAGAATTCATAACTTTTCAATTAATTTAAACCATTAAAAAGAAAGAATAATAATTAAAGTTTTCTCATCATCTATTTGGTGAAAAACAAATATTTAAAAAAATATATTTAGTATTCCTCTTCCCTACTAAATTCTTACAAAAAATATGAAATATTTATTTGGAAATTGTTTCAAAGCCTATTAAATACTTTTAATTTTGCTGACAATTACTATTTACTCTTGCAAACAACTAATATTTTTATTATTACCATTGATAATAGTGATAAAACAATAATGTTACTAATATAACCATAATCAATATGAATACTGTATTTAATTCAATAATGATTGTGAAAAGTTTCTTGAAAATATTGTGGAAGTATATAGCAAGTAACTAAAAATAAAAAAATCTTATTATCTTGTAATGCAAGTTATCTTGCAGACCATGGAATGCCTGAGAAGTATTACAGTTGCATTTTTTTGGGCTGAAATTCCATTACACTGCAAATTTCAATGAATTTCTAATTCTTGTAAAAAAATACAAGCTTCTTGATCTTTCATTAAATACACAATAAAAAGTAAATTTTCTATTTAGAACAAAGTTTGAGTAACCTTAGAAAAGTTAGAAATCACAATTAAAATATCTATATCATTACTTAGTTTTTTTATTCTTATTAAAAACCTGTAAATTGCCTGATTAAAGTAAAAAACAACTGCCTGATAAACATGGAAAATTAGTTTTAACAAGAAGGAAAAACTACAAAATGATTACTAATTAAATTTATAATATAAAATTAAATTAATACAAAAATGAATTCAGTTATTTAATTTAAATTGTTATAGTTTAAAGTCAAAAACAAAAATTAATTTAGAAGTCAGTTTACCATCTGACCTTATTAGGTAGATTTTATTAATTTATTATGCTGCATATTATGTATAGAACAAAACAATAAAAGTATATTGTAGAACTAATAGTAATAAAAATAAAAAGTACATACTGTATTTATAAATCATCATAAACTGCCCATATAGTTAAAATCTACGAAACAGGTTATTATATTATATCCAAAAATAATAGAAGATAGAAATTTACAAGTAACTGCTCTTAATTTAGGAACTGCTTATTTTTATTAATAAAACTAGTAAATAGCCAGGACAACAAAACAATTACATTTAAAATTTACAAGAAAATTCTTTAAAAAAAATTTTGACAACAGGTTAACATAAGAAAACGCAAGGCTTCTTCATTTTCCTTTCATCCTATGTCCTTTTTCAAACTCTCTGAACAACAAACAATCTTACAGTGGAGTTAACCTTTTATTACAGGCTCTTATCTGCCTCAATATGTAAAACAATTTTTCTTCTTCTGTTAACCGATTGTGAACATTTAAATTTTAAAAGAATTTTCTTGTAAGTTTTTAAATGCTTATTTTTATTTACAAAACATTTTTGACCTTACATTTAATTATCCTCAGTATCACCTAATGAACAACTCTTTTTCAAATACTGAATGTTCTTAGAATGTCATTAATCAATCTTATAAAATGTAAAAACACTCCGCACTAAGCAAGATTACAAAAATAATTTTGAAATCAAATCGTCTGGTAATTTGTTGCAATATACTGACATAGGAACTATGCCAATTCAAGGATGGAAAAAGATCTAAACACTTCTGTTTTTATAGCTAGATTTTTTCCTCTACACAAAAAATACTTTTCTTAGTTCTTGTTTTGAAGTTTGTTATAATTTTTTCTAAAATAATTCTCAGCATAGTCTTTTAAACACTATGCAATAATTTCTACTACAATTTAATATTTATCTTCAATATTCTATTCATCAGAAAAATTCTGATTTAATTTAAATATTTTTAATTGAAGTATTTACTATATGTGTCTTTTGTGATACAAGAGATGATCAAAAAGTATCGACCTTATTTTTTTCTTTGCAAGTATGTTGCAAGTTGTCATGTGACCTTGGACTCTACTCCATGTGTGTGAATTTTGGCAAACTTGTCCTACCCTCAGTCACTGTCAGACAGCCATGATTTGGCAGAACACGATGAATCCTGATTTCATTAAGATTTTAGCCAGAGATGAGACCTGGGTCTACGGGTATGAGACAAAAGCACAATCATCCCAGTCGAAAATGCCATGGTCTCCAGCCAAAGAAGGCATGACAATCATGCAGCAACATAAAGGACATATTGACTCTTTTTCGACCATCAGGGTTTAGTTTATCATATGCTCTCAAGGATGAACTGTGACAAATGTGACTCCAGCCACATGAATCATGAGGGTGCCAAGTTAGAAAGGGCAAAATAAAAACATGTAAAAACATTTGTAAAAAAAAATTTGGATTTCATAATTAATCAGTTAACTATTAGATTTGAATCTATTCAACAATTATGTACACTTTTTAAGTCTTATCACTTGTATATCTTGTCATGTCATCTGATAAAAATACTGTATTCTCTTAGGATCAGAATTGTTACAATTGGCATATCCTTCTGACATCTCACCTAATTGAATATCTTATTGTTTGGACCTCAACTGCTTTGATTTAAAATGCGCTTTTATACTCAGGTAAAAACATTACTTCTATACACAAAGTTGCTGAACTACTTTTAATTCATACCACAGCCTCAAGTAGCTTCTCCGACATTATTGTAGCATGCTTCATTTTTTTTTTATCTTTACTAGCGACGACAGCAACAGCATAACAAAGTTTTTCAAAACTAAAATTAATCAAAACCCATTTAAGCAGCAGCATGTCACAACACCATCTTAGCTCTGGCTACTATATCAATTGAAAAGACAATAGTTTGTCAACTTGATCTGAAGAAACTGATTGATCGATTTGCAAACGAAAAAGCGAGATAACAACAAATTTGAAGTTTTTTTTATATGTATTGTTATGTATTTGTTATGAAACTAAACTTGCATACATTTTGTCAATACAGTTTATATAATATCTAGTAATTATTTTTAGGTACTCTTGTACTTAAAGAATTATATTTTGTTTTNTTTAAATTGCCCCCGTGGGGCGTGGGCCCCACATTGGAAAACACTGCATTAATGTATGCTTGACAATAACACATTCTTGCAATATGAAATAAATTACATAGCAAAATGACAATATTAGCATATGTTACATTTATATTCTTGGCACATATGCTGGTCACTATAAATATTCAGTCTAGTTACTTTTTAGACAGATGGTATTGTCTGAAATATTTCATGCTGAATTTCATCATTAGATTAAATTAAATTCAAACAAGTATGGTGTAATAAAGATTGTAATATAATAAAGAATTAAAAGTATATAATTGAAAGAAAAACACAAAATACATCTACATATTTAAAATTTATTTTTCAAACCATTTTTTAAATTTTACAAAAGTACAATTTATCAAATTTTCATTTAAAAATTTTAATATATTTGCAGTATTTATTAAATCTGTGTCTGTGTGCATTCTATATAATTTGATTTTAATTAAGTGATAAATTTGCAACATATTAAATGATTTCAAAAAATAAATAAATACATGTTAGAACAACGTTTTTCAAAAATTTCAATTTGCTTATTGTGCTTTGAAGACTTTTATAGATTCAAATATCAACAAATTCTCCACAAATGGAGTTACATAAGTTTCATTGTCCTGCATTAACTGTCAATCCTCTCAAGCTGCTCCTAATCATCTAATGACGATCAAATCAAAAATGTGCAAGATGACCTTAATATTAATAAGCCAAATTGAACAAAAAGTTAAATAAATTGCACCCAATACTGACTTCTTATATGAGCATTGACATGTTAAATGCACATGGCAGTGATTTATATAATACATGAAATGGTAAAATGATGATACAAGATATTATTTTATAGATATTTTATGCATCAGTTTTAAAACTGTACAAATTTCATAAAAAATTTAAAATGTACAATGCTCAACTGTATACAAGTTACAACAATTTTATATATAAACAACCATAAGGACAAAATTTTATGATTAAAAAATTGTAAAAAATTTCCCAAATTAGATTATTTTTTAATTCCCACAACCTTGGCTTATTTATTAATGATTTAAAATGGGTGGGTAAATTCATTTTATTCGTTGTGTACTTAATGGCAGTGTAATGACTAGAAGTCATTGTTTGTTCAGTTGCATATTTATCTTCAACTGCAAATAATACAGTTTTGTTCAGCAACTATTATTGTACTAGAAAATCATTAGATCACATTTAAAAACTAGTAAAATTCAAGTGGATAATGATTTTACTAGTATGCATTTGATCGTCCCTTTTTTTTATCACTACTTGGTGGGGTGAGTTCATTTGCACTTATTTCTGCAGGCTTCTTCTGTGTTAGAATTTCACTTTGTCGAAGTTTTGCTTTATCCTAGGAACAAAAATTTATTTTAAAAACAGAAAAATTTATAAACAAATTTAAGCATTTAATTAAATTTACCAGTAATTCCAAATTAACATTGTGATGTTGAATATTATATTTATGTTCTTGCAGATCTACATTTGGTAAATTAATATAACTTTCTCCACATTCCTGAACAGTAAGAGCAAATGGTAACATCCAATCTATGCATGCAGCTATATCAGACTTCCTAAGACCTATAAATAACACAATTAAAGTTACCACCACCATCATCATCAAACAGAATTTTTTTAAATTAATAAATATCCACCTGAAACAGCAGTTGCAATTCTCTCTGACATCATTAAATATACTGCAGATGCTGCTAATGTTCTATAGGAAAACTGTAAACAATCAATATCCAGCATACAGAGATCAATCAACTGTAAAAGAAAAAATTTCTATTAGAAAATAATATAATCATATCAAAATATTTTGTACAATTTAATATACTTGTATATAATCCAAAATTTGATTATCATGAATAAATTGACAAAATAATTTTTTAATAAATAAATCTGCATTAACTATAAAGTATGTGACTGAGTATTTAATTTTAATAAATTTAATTTGAACACAACTAACACCATTAAATTTATACATTTTTAGTATTACAATTCAAGGAACAAATTATTTCATAAAAGGAAATAGAACATTATCTCAATCAATTTTTAAATTTATTTTCTTAAAGTATTATTTAAATTGATTAAAATATTATATCACATTTTAATATAAACAGATGTTTGACTAAAATATGACATTAAATGGAAGTATATATGTATGTTAAAATATCCATACTTGTGAGAGCTTCAAAAATTGATGACTTGAAAAATCAGGTAGCAGAAAATTTTCTTTATCATTGTTTCCTTCTTTAATTGTAGCCAATTGCAAATATATATTTAGCCAATTGTTCACTGTAATTGGCATAAGGTCCCAGTTTAATGCCTGAAATTAAAAATACAGATATAGTTTTATTATAAAGTATTTTAAAAAGACATTCAATAAAAATACAAATGAAAAATTACTTTAAGAATAACCATTTCTTTATCTAAAATTTCATCTTCTCTACAAGATCCATCTGTAATGTCTGCAAAATCACTTATTTTTGGAGGATAAATTTCCTAGAAGAGAACATTTTAAATCATATAAAATAATAAAGTTTAAACACTTTAAATTCTAAAGCATATTATTATTAATTGAATTTGTTTAAATAATATAAATCAGGTTTAGTTAAATATTCATATTTATTTGTGATTATAATTTTTTTCCACAGATTTAATACTTTGAAAATACCAAACTTGTAAAATTAATACAGTATTCATCTTTTCATTTATTTTTTTAATTTTTACTTGTTTTCTATTGGCAAGGTGATATATATTATATCAGAGTATAATAAATTATAAAAATTAAGAAAATAAAAAAAAATCTAGGAAATAAAATAATTACAAGGAAATAATTTTTAAAATTTACCTCAATTTTAGAAGCAATAAATAGGGCAGTAACCCCAACTAGTTGGAGTTGTTCTTTAGGTATATCTTCCTGTACACTGAGGTAGCGGTCAACAAAATCCTGAGATAAGTATAATGTTTCTCTATGTAACCGATATGAATCACACACCTATAATTTTTAAAAATTATTTTAATGATTATTTTCATAATGCATCTAAAAGGTAATTATAATAAGCTAACACACAACTTTTTTAATTTTAAACTTACCTCAATTAGCCAATCAAGTAAGATTGCTCGCATTCTTGAATTTAGTGCTGGATGCTGACTCAACATGTTATGATTTCTAGTATAAGTTATATCTTTTTTCACTAGTACATCCCAAACATCCTGAGAATTTGCCCAATTGAAATAAGGCAAAGGTGACTGCAAAGAATGTGAAGACTCAGGTGTAAACAAACAAGTTAGGCTCCTGAAATTACTAAATGAAACTAAATCCACTGGAGTTTTATTTCCAGGATTGTTCTCTTCTTTATTAATGTCTTCATAAATAATTGAGCATGATTCATTGTTGTTATTTCCATTTTCAGATATCCTTTTTAGTTTTGTTTCTTTCTAAAAATTAATATAATAATAATATTAAATTTTAAAATAAATATCCTTACTGTACAAAATAAAACTTTACAAATTTTTTTAATTTAATTGTTTTTTTAATATATGTAAATTATCATCTTACAATTTAAGAAGAAATGTAAACTTAATAACATCTGCAACTGATTATAAAAGTTAGATAAACAACACAAGGAATATTTGAACTAATTCCCAAGATATTAAAACTGCAAAGTTTCTTGATATTTAATACTGATAAGTTTATTTATCAAACTTCCTGATTTAAAAAAATCAATAAAGTGTACATAGATAATAGTGTTGTACAGTACATATATACTGGTATACAAACTATTAAGTAAATCAATTAATTACATATATAATTAGCATTAAAAAAAGATTTTAATATATATATATATATA
>NW_019384651.1:133498-182216 GCF_000671375.1 Centruroides sculpturatus | reverse complement strand
GTTCCGTTTGGCCAAGGCTTCGCAGATGGAAATTCGATCCATAATGTTTTCTTCCGTCAATTCATGTGGCACCCAAACATCAAGCTTCTTTTTGAATCCAGCTTTATTCAGATGGTTTAGAACTGTTTTATGGTCAATCTTTAGCTCCTGGGCAATGCTACGAGTGCTAACGTGCCAGTCTACTTCTATCATTTCCATGATTTTATTGACATTTTCGACAACGGGCCTACCTGTGCGAGGTGCATCTTTAACATCGAAATTACCAGAACGGAACTGACGAAACCAAAATTGCACATAATTGGCTGTGACAGTATCAGGACCATAAACACCATTCACAATTTCAGCTGCCTGGCTTGCATTTTCGCCTTTATTGAAGCAAAATTGTAAAACATACCTAATTTTCTCTTTGTTAACTTCCATCTTTTACACCCTATAACTCACAACTGAATTGACCAATCAAAAAACTGTAAAAGAATTTTTTTTAGTACAGAATGTCACTTTTCCAATAAGCACAAGTCTGAACTTGTGTCATCAATATTTTATGAGATATGTATCACTACAGCCATCTAGTGACAAAATAATGGATTTCTTTTTCCCCAACCTAAAATATCTTTCATGTATTGTCATCTTATTTTGTAAAAGTTCCCTCCCCCCATTGTCACTATTCCATTTTTCTACATGAATTATTTTTCTAAATTTTTTTACATTATATACATTATTCTTCTAAGATGAGATATATTCTTAAAATTAAACTGGATATATATTAATATTTATCATTCAAGTCTTATGTATCTTCATAATCAACACAAATCATTAGTGACTAGAAAAAGAAATCTTCAATCCTTTTCAGATTTAATTACTTAACTTAAATGCTTGTTATTTGCACTTTTTCTCAAATGAAATGATTAATAAATATCTGATTTCAAATTATTACAAGAGCATCAATGCTACTGAATTTTCTGACAATACTTTTAAATGATTAAAAACAATTAATTTCATGTTTAAATTTTATAACAATTTTCATGATAGAAAAGAACATTAGTTTCTTTTTAAATATTCTATATTTACATTTAACATAAATTATAAAACATTAAATAGGAAAATATTAATCTTCTGAAAATATCCTATTTGTTCAAAACTTTCTAATTAATTAAAATTTAATTTAATATTAGTTTTTACTCTTTTTAGAAGCTTGATAATATCTGAAACTTAGTACCGTTAAAGATAAAATTAAATTCTAAATATATTTTGTCAAAATTCCATAGACTAGAACTGAACTAATTAAATTAATTAATGATTTGCAGATTTGGTTCATAAGTAATGTATTGACATCTGTTAATAATAATAATTACTATTAATATCAACAGATGGCAACATATCTATAGTCCATATTTATACACTTGCAATTTAATTAACCAATTATAACATGAAATTTTTGTGTAATTATTTATATTTGATGATTACCATTTTACATATACTGAATAAAATTTGTTGTTATATCCTGATCCCACTATACATTAATAATGAAAGAATAGTTAATCCTACTATTATTGGTAGAATGAGAACAAAGAACTAGGATATTATTGTCATAGATGTTATGAAGATAGAAATGTAGCTAGCAAAACAAGAATGTAACCTGTATGGCTAGATAAAATAGCTGATAAAGTATCTATCCAATTTGTAAGAATTTCTGGCTTAAATTCTAGTTCAATCTTTCCTCTAGACACTTTTAAAATTAATTCTAATAACTAAAATTTATACAAAATAGTAATACAGTCTACTTCTAGGCCAAACTGTCAATCTCTAAAATTAAAGTAACACAAAAAAATCCAGCAATATTTAATTATTTGATCTGGTTACTGTAATATAAAAAATTATCAGGCAATTATTATTACTTGCTATTGTAATTAATGTATTTTGTGAAGTGTATTTTTAGTAAATTTGATGATGAAAATAAATCACATAAATCAATTATCAAATATACTATAACATGATATCAAATATTTATAAAATAAAATAATAAAAATGAAATATTATGCATTTTACATTCTATTGTGGCATTACACTATATTCTGCTGCATGCTGTTCTTTTACAATTGAAATATATTTATCAACAATTCAATGAATCTTCCAAAACCAAAAAATTATCAAATTAACAGAATCTAAAATAATTAAAATTTAAAAAAAAATTTACAATGATAACATCATAAATAACACAAATATAGATTATTATTATTATAAGAAAAAATTTACTTAATGCTAGCTAAATATTTTACTCTTAAAAAATGTCATGAAAACTTAAACACCAAATTTTTTCAAGTGTTTGGATTTTCTTCAAATGTTATTTTTTTAAATTAATATACAGTGAAAACTTTTCAAGAAAGTTATTTTACATATATTCATAATTGAATACATTCAAAAAATATTTTATTTATTACTGTCAAATACTGATTTGTAGTTTTTCCATTATCATCAGCCAAGCCCATTCATCCTACTGATTTCAGTCATTGTCACTATGATTGCTTTTATAAATGTGATGTGAAAATAGATACAGGAAATGGATTATCATTCATAATGTCATAAACTGTATTTTTGAAACATATCAGCATACCATATAATTTTTTAAATCATATATGAAGAGTTGCTACTATAAAGAAGCTAATAATCAAAATTATAAATTGTTAATTATGCATTAATTACAGTTAATGTAGAATGGTTGGAATATTAGATAAGATACACACAAAACTAATTTAATTTTGTATATCTCTTACCTACAATAGTGAGTTATAAACTATTAAAACAAACTAAAAGAATAGAACAAAAAACAGAATATAAGAAAAAAATGTAAGGAAATTTACACGTATGATACGACATAAATTTAAAATTACAGAAAATTATTAAAATAATTTTTGAATGTATTATGCTAAAATATAGTCATGTTCCTCATTTTACCAAAAACAAGATTAAACAACTATAAAAATGTTTATATCATTTTCATAAAAGCATCTTTCAGAGAAAAACTTTAAATTAACAATATCCTTGCAATTATTATTATTATTAAAAATAAATTTTTACTCTATTATTAAATAATTATATATATATATTGAAAGCTTCATATGTAATATATAAAGTTTTCAATATATTTAATGTATACTACACCTTACTGTTTTAGTGGTGGCCTTTTAACTACTTTTACCATCTGCAACTTCCTCTTCTCCAATATCAATTTCTCTATCTTTAGTTATTTGTACTTCAATAAAAAATTAACAAAGAAAGGAAGCACACAAGGTATGCAGAAAAAAAATATATATATATATATATATGATAATGTTCAGACTATACATATAGTTTCAACATTATCTTATTCAATATTCTATATAATTGATTTACATTTAAACATAAAATATTTATATGCTTGAGTTATTAATATTACTATAATAAATCTTGAACATACATATATATATATTAAAGAAATTTAAGAATGCATTAAAGAATGCTGTAAAATTTCACTTCTATTTAAATGCATTATTATATATTGTATGTTTTGGCCAAGGAAAATAGTCACTCTTAATCCAAATTTTATTGAGAAACTTTCTTGTTTGCTGAATAGAAGGCCCAAATTCTCCCTTTGGATAGATAAGAATTCTTATTTACAGAAGTATTTTATAGCTACAATGATTTGTGAAGTTGCAATTAAAGAAAAGTAATTTTATTATGCTAACCTCCCTGGATGTTTAATCCATCACAAACTACTTTACATGTATATAATAATTATAATTATCCAGATATCCTAGATGGATATCACATGATAATTTAAATCAAATTTTTTCAGTCTAATAAATTTTTGAAAAATTAAAAATACCTTTAAAAAATTTCTTATATTTAATATTTGAAAGGTCTAAATTTAGAATGTGATGAAATGAATACATCACATGTAAGTATTATAGCATTAGAATTCATAACTTTTCAATTAATTTAAACCATTAAAAAGAAAGAATAATAATTAAAGTTTTCTCATCATCTATTTGGTGAAAAACAAATATTTAAAAAAATATATTTAGTATTCCTCTTCCCTACTAAATTCTTACAAAAAATATGAAATATTTATTTGGAAATTGTTTCAAAGCCTATTAAATACTTTTAATTTTGCTGACAATTACTATTTACTCTTGCAAACAACTAATATTTTTATTATTACCATTGATAATAGTGATAAAACAATAATGTTACTAATATAACCATAATCAATATGAATACTGTATTTAATTCAATAATGATTGTGAAAAGTTTCTTGAAAATATTGTGGAAGTATATAGCAAGTAACTAAAAATAAAAAAATCTTATTATCTTGTAATGCAAGTTATCTTGCAGACCATGGAATGCCTGAGAAGTATTACAGTTGCATTTTTTTGGGCTGAAATTCCATTACACTGCAAATTTCAATGAATTTCTAATTCTTGTAAAAAAATACAAGCTTCTTGATCTTTCATTAAATACACAATAAAAAGTAAATTTTCTATTTAGAACAAAGTTTGAGTAACCTTAGAAAAGTTAGAAATCACAATTAAAATATCTATATCATTACTTAGTTTTTTTATTCTTATTAAAAACCTGTAAATTGCCTATTAAAGTAAAAAACAACTGCCTGATAAACATGGAAAATTAGTTTTAACAAGAAGGAAAAACTACAAAATGATTACTAATTAAATTTATAATATAAAATTAAATTAATACAAAAATGAATTCAGTTATTTAATTTAAATTGTTATAGTTTAAAGTCAAAAACAAAAATTAATTTAGAAGTCAGTTTACCATCTGACCTTATTAGGTAGATTTTATTAATTTATTATGCTGCATATTATGTATAGAACAAAACAATAAAAGTATATTGTAGAACTAATAGTAATAAAAATAAAAAGTACATACTGTATTTATAAATCATCATAAACTGCCCATATAGTTAAAATCTACGAAACAGGTTATTATATTATATCCAAAAATAATAGAAGATAGAAATTTACAAGTAACTGCTCTTAATTTAGGAACTGCTTATTTTTATTAATAAAACTAGTAAATAGCCAGGACAACAAAACAATTACATTTAAAATTTACAAGAAAATTCTTTAAAAAAAATTTTGACAACAGGTTAACATAAGAAAACGCAAGGCTTCTTCATTTTCCTTTCATCCTATGTCCTTTTTCAAACTCTCTGAACAACAAACAATCTTACAGTGGAGTTAACCTTTTATTACAGGCTCTTATCTGCCTCAATATGTAAAACAATTTTTCTTCTTCTGTTAACCGATTGTGAACATTTAAATTTTAAAAGAATTTTCTTGTAAGTTTTTAAATGCTTATTTTTATTTACAAAACATTTTTGACCTTACATTTAATTATCCTCAGTATCACCTAATGAACAACTCTTTTTCAAATACTGAATGTTCTTAGAATGTCATTAATCAATCTTATAAAATGTAAAAACACTCCGCACTAAGCAAGATTACAAAAATAATTTTGAAATCAAATCGTCTGGTAATTTGTTGCAATATACTGACATAGGAACTATGCCAATTCAAGGATGGAAAAAGATCTAAACACTTCTGTTTTTATAGCTAGATTTTTTCCTCTACACAAAAAATACTTTTCTTAGTTCTTGTTTTGAAGTTTGTTATAATTTTTTCTAAAATAATTCTCAGCATAGTCTTTTAAACACTATGCAATAATTTCTACTACAATTTAATATTCTAATATTTTTTAAGTTTTATAAGAAATTGCATTTTTATTGTTATTTATTTTTGCCTAATTTAATATTTATCTTCAATATTCTATTCATCAGAAAAATTCTGATTTAATTTAAATATTTTTAATTGAAGTATTTACTATATGTGTCTTTTGTGATACAAGAGATGATCAAAAAGTATCGACCTTATTTTTTTCTTTGCAAGTATGTTGCAAGTTGTCATGTGACCTTGGACTCTACTCCATGTGTGTGAATTTTGGCAAACTTGTCCTACCCTCAGTCACTGTCAGACAGCCATGATTTGGCAGAACACGATGAATCCTGATTTCATTAAGATTTTAGCCAGAGATGAGACCTGGGTCTACGGGTATGAGACAAAAGCACAATCATCCCAGTCGAAAATGCCATGGTCTCCAGCCAAAGAAGGCATGACAATCATGCAGCAACATAAAGGACATATTGACTCTTTTTCGACCATCAGGGTTTAGTTTATCATATGCTCTCAAGGATGAACTGTGACAAATGTGACTCCAGCCACATGAATCATGAGGGTGCCAAGTTAGAAAGGGCAAAATAAAAACATGTAAAAACATTTGTAAAAAAAAATTTGGATTTCATAATTAATCAGTTAACTATTAGATTTGAATCTATTCAACAATTATGTACACTTTTTAAGTCTTATCACTTGTATATCTTGTCATGTCATCTGATAAAAATACTGTATTCTCTTAGGATCAGAATTGTTACAATTGGCATATCCTTCTGACATCTCACCTAATTGAATATCTTATTGTTTGGACCTCAACTGCTTTGATTTAAAATGCGCTTTTATACTCAGGTAAAAACATTACTTCTATACACAAAGTTGCTGAACTACTTTTAATTCATACCACAGCCTCAAGTAGCTTCTCCGACATTATTGTAGCATGCTTCATTTTTTTTTTATCTTTACTAGCGACGACAGCAACAGCATAACAAAGTTTTTCAAAACTAAAATTAATCAAAACCCATTTAAGCAGCAGCATGTCACAACACCATCTTAGCTCTGGCTACTATATCAATTGAAAAGACAATAGTTTGTCAACTTGATCTGAAGAAACTGATTGATCGATTTGCAAACGAAAAAGCGAGATAACAACAAATTTGAAGTTTTTTTTATATGTATTGTTATGTATTTGTTATGAAACTAAACTTGCATACATTTTGTCAATACAGTTTATATAATATCTAGTAATTATTTTTAGGTACTCTTGTACTTAAAGAATTATATTTTGTTTTATTATTATATTTGTATTTATTAAATTGAATATTTTATTGTTGAAATGACTTGAATCTCAAATAAATTGTTATTAAGTAACGCTTTAAATCGAAATAATTGGATATATGTTTTTAAATTAAATGTTCAAAATAAGTTTCGCAAGACCTCTTCTGAGGAACAAAGGAGTGCTTGTTCCAGGGTGCTGAACATGTAGCTATGCCACTGCACCTATGAGATGCTGTTAAGTACAAGAGACCACAAAAAATTAATACTAATGCAATGAAGCACCTGATGGAGATCCTGATAAATGACTGAAAAATGCTTCCAACAATGGAAGCATTGCTGGGAGAAGTGTGTGAACTCAGAAAGGCCTATTATAAAGGAGACTAGTGATTGTACCAAATAGATATTCAGACATTTATTTTTTTCTGACCTCAGGTCAGATGCTTTTGATTAGATCTTGTATTGTGAGCAATCTAGGCAATTGCCTACAGCAGTGTTTCTCAACCTGGAGACCACAGTCAAAATAAAATATTAAAATTATATAAAAGCAATTTAAAATTTCAATAAGTAAATTATTAGAATATTATATTTAAATAAAATGCAAAATTTGATAAAAAAATTTTGAACCTCAAATGCTTATTTGTGCAGAAATACAGTAATTTACAAAAAGTTAATTTTGCTCATATAAGCAAATTATAGTTTTCTTACTCATTATTTAATTAATTGATGAGAATTTAAAAAAAAATAAATCTGTCAATTTTAAGCTGGGCCATAGCAAATGAAATAATTTATTTTCTTGAATGAAAACAAATTAAAACTCAATTATTATTATTATCATTATTATTATTATAAATTTAACATTTATTCTACCATATATACTTGAGTAATAGTCAATCCCATGTAAAAGTCGACCCAAGTATTTCATGGACATGATGTTGACATTTACCAGAATTTTTTTCATTGAGAACAAACATGAAAATTAAATATAAAAATTCCTGTAATTCCAGTTTCATATTTTTTAAAAATCTGTTACAGAAAACAGACTGCTTTTTTCTGCAACTTTTACTATCACATCTGAAATATGGAAATTGATTAGAATTCATACTTTGATTTCCTTGGCATGATAAATTACTACATTGCTTCCTATCTGAAGAATACTCTGTTATTAAAAAAACAAATAGCTGCATCTTTACTTATAAAAAGTACTTAATTATTTTATTTTCATGTGAATAAAAAATGTTTTTAAAATTTTGCTTTACTATAGAAAACAGACCCCAACTTAGAGGTCAGTTTTCTATATGAGTGTCAAATTGGCAATGATGAATCAGTCAGGACATGTAGTTTTATATATCACAAGTTCAGACATATGACTGCGCTGCACAGTTACCCATCTCGTATACGTACACACCTTGCCCCTCGCCACCCGCTGACACCAAAAATATAACGCTTACCTAGATGATATCTTTTAATTTATATGAATGTTTAACAGAATAATATACAGCCTATGTCCACCCTGAAGGTCCATTCTAAATATTGGTGAAAGAATTTTTGAAATCAGATAAGTAGTTTCAGAGATTACCTCCTACATCCAAACTTACAAACTTTACCTCTTTATAATATTAGTATAGATTCACTTAGCCATTAAAATTTTATAAGTTGCTCTACAAAAAAATTTGAACACAACTGCTGTAAAAACACATTTCCATCAATAAAAAATGTTTCATACAGAGATTCAGATATAAAATAATATATTTTATGCAATATCGATACAAACCANTAAGTTTCTGACATAAATATTTTAATTTCAATATTAATTTTACAAACTGTCATATTTAATCAATTATTATTGTTTTATTTTTTTGTATCAAATTAATTTATCAGGTTCAATATAAATAAAAATTATTTATTTATAAACTAGCCAATAAATACATTTTTAAGAAATTATTTCTTAACAAAAAGTGAAACCTGTATACTTGTAGCTCAATGGATTAATGCAGTTATGAACAAAAGCTAAATGAATAAATTAAGTAAATATAAAAATGATTTGATTATTTAATAATGAAATTAGAAATTACATTTACTTCAGAAATTACATTACATTTACTGAAATAGAACATTTACAACTTTCATTGCATATATTATTAACAACAAGATTGGTCAAGCTGATCTGATAGCATGCTCCACAAAAACAAATCAAATTTTAATTTTATTTAAAATAAATTTTATAAATTCTTGGAATCAAGCAGTTGTTCAGAAAAATTTTTCACTGAATATACAGTAAGGGATGTGGTTTATAGACATAAACGTTTAAAAATTATGTTCTAAACTATTAGTTTAAAACATAATATTTAAATGTTAAAGAATTCTATTCAAAATGTTTGATCCTGATGATGGCTACACAAATAGTCAAAAGCATTAGATAAAATTAAAAATAGTTGAATAGGTTTTTTGTCTTTAATTTACAATCCAGTTAAAGCTCAATATATGAAATAAAAGAATTGAATGTGAAGAAATGTTATCATTTATACAAAGACTTCAATTGACTTATTTCGATTCTAAGAAGAAATACAAGTCTGAAAAGATTTTTTACAGATGAAGTTATTGCGCATGCATATGGAAATATGACAGATGGACAAAAGTCCTAACATAAACACTTCATCACTATAGTGGAGCATGCTAAAAAGAGCATAAAATTGCACATAACTCAAAATTCATACAATAAATTTTTTTAAATGTTAAATTGTATATTTCACTTAATTCATTTTTACTTTTTTTTAATTTACATGCTTTAAAACCATTCAAATTCAACTACTTCTTAAAAAACTTTTTATAGTGAAATACTGTTTATACATTACATATTATTTATAAGTCACTTGGCATTGGTCTAAAACATTCTTATGCCCATCAATAGTTAAATATGTCATTAATACATAGAAATTCATTATGCTGTTTCATTTATCCATTGTTTCTTTTCTCATGAAGATAACAATTATTTCAAATTTCTTTTAGAAAATGTACTCAGAATTCCTAGAACACATTTTTGTTCCATTCTTGTATCTTTCTATACTCAAGAAGATGGAACTCTGACAATAAGCAACTCTACAACTTCCATACTCTTTCCAGCAAATTTTAGAATAATTTGAAAACCTGACACAGGTTGCTTAAAGAAGCTGAAAACATGTCACAATAAAAAATTTTTTGCTGGAAAGAGTACAGAAGGTATGGTTATTGCTTGGTTATACCTTGTACCAATGCTTATTCTTGTATCTTTTTCTTGGAGTTGCCAAATTTCTATGAATGGATTAAAGAACACCAAAAAAAGTGTTTAATTCTACTGTTTTCCAATTTTTTTACTCCACCCTCTACCACTCCAAAATAGTAAAATTGATTAATTTTTTAGTTAATAACTAAACCTTCTGTTTATATTTTTTAGATTTTGATTTAAAAATTAATTTTCATATTACTATAAATATTTGCAAATTTTGTTTAATTTAGAATTTGATGGTAAACAATAGCTTTCTACGGGAGAAGGTTATGGTATGGTATATAAGGCTAGATACACTTCTGTACAGAAATCTGTTACTGCCATTATGAAACATGGGCATTGACATGAAAATTGCATCCTTTCTTGTTTCAAAAAAGGACAAGACTCATTTAGCCTAAATAAATGATTTCTGGCAACCTTATTTTCTCTTCACATTCCTGGAATTAAATGGTGTAAAATTAAACTACTTTCAGTCTATTCTCTCTCAGTGAAAGATTAGCAGATTATTAGCTAATAAGTAACAACAATATAGAACGGGTCGGCAACCTGCAGCTCGCGAGCCACATGCAGCTCTTTGGATGTGAAGCTGCGGCTCTTTAGTTCCATACGCAAATATTTATTTTATCAAAAAAAAAAAAAAACATTTAAAAATCGTTCTGAATCGATTAACGAGGATTAGGCACCGATTCTATCTCTCAGCCACTTGTACTCGCTTTTCACCGCACCCCTCCCCCGTGACACGCGTCGTCACTGTCGTCAGTCCGTTGGAAGCTCTCGAATGACGCCGTCGTCGGATGTTTCTATTATCTAATTTGTTGTGAAAAACACTACTTATATATGAATAAATAGATTAGTTTTTTTTTTTAATCAAAAAACTTTATTTATGCGAGTACTATTTATTGTTGGCAAGAAAAAATTTTGTGGCTCTTTAAAAACTTTGAAATTTTGTAAATTGTAATTTTGGCTCTTCCGACTCAAAAGGTTGACGACCCCTGATATAGAAACATGTAAGTTTTATTTGTCTCCTCAGAGTTAAAGTCCATAAACAAATAATTCCATTAACAAGTTTATTTCTGAAATTATTGTAATATGCAATTCTAATATAGAACTCTTAATATTGTTGAATATTTTGAAATGTAAAAATTTGTAGAGGATAGAAAGCCCCCTTGCCACTGGTTTGAATTTTAAACAGATGTAGGCATTTATTGATGTTAAGCAGGTATACAAATCATCTCTGCTCTACCATTAATTACTAAAGCTTAAAAATAAAGCACACAATAAAAACTCCATCTTATGCTGTATCCTGACTTATTTTTATAAGTCAGGATACAGCATTTTTATTGTGTTTCACATTTTCTTGGTCTGATCCTATAAGATACAGTGCTCCATTGCAATTATTTATAAACTTAATTACTGTATACAGTATAATGTTATTTCAATATTTTTTTGACAATATGAAAATCTGTTTTGATAATTATTAATAATATATATAACTTAATAGCTCATTATATGATAGCATACAAACTAACACTAGTATTTTATTATGCTTTTAACAGTTAACCATAAGCATAAAATTAATTCTTGAACAATACAAAAATAATTAAAATTGTGAATTATCTTGTTTAATATTTTTAATAAAACTGAAATCCATAAAATATTTATTGATATCATACTGGATGATCATAAAAGTAATTAGCAACATTGTAATTACTGTTAATAAAAGTTTTTAATGTTAACAACTGCTGCTTTACAACTGGTTAATGCATGCATGCTTCAAAAAGTTTGTGGAAAAAATCCGTAACTAAAAATTGTTTGGAAGGATTTTGATTTCAATGCACCTGAACATTCTTATACCAATGTGTTATAACTTGTTCAAACATGAACCCTTAAATGCAGGTAAGAACATAGCGCCACCAGTTGAAAGTCAGGCACCATTCAAGCAATATGGAATCCACCAAAATCGAGATCAAAACAAATATAAAGTTCATGGTGAAACTTGGTTGGGAGAATAAGCAAATCATTGATGCTCTGAAATAAGTTTATGATGATAATGCTCCAAAGAAGTCAACAACCTATGAATGAATAAGTTGCTGAAAGGTACCAATTTTCCATCAGTTGAAGATCTAAAAAGAGCTGCTCTGACATGGTTCAGATCACAAGACCCTCAGTTCTATTCAGACAAACTTAAAGGCTGGTATCAACGTTTGCAGAAGTGTATCAACCTTAATGGAGCATATGTTGAAAAATAAACAGCATAACTGAAATCGTTTTTCATACTATCCTTTTTTCCACAAACTTTTTGAAGCCCCCTCATATTAGACAATAATAAATGCTGCAAAAACTTAACAAACCAGCAAAAAAATTATAAACAAATTGCAAACATTTTCACTGGGTGATAAACAGGCATTTTCAATATGTGACAATTTCCTACTAATTCATTAATATCCAACATTCAAGGTCAGTTGTAGAAATGAATTCTAAACAAAGAAAACTACTTTTTAGATAACTCATAAATCAGGTTTTTATTATTTACTAGCAGACCCCGCCACGCATTGTTGTGGCTCAAAATGTATCTATTATAAATGTATAACACTTCCCCCGTGGGGGAAAATTTTTCGAAAAATTTCTTCTTAGTGTACATTCTCTTGACATACCCTATTAAAACGCAATAAAAAATGCAAAAAACAGCATCTAAAATAGTATAAATAGAAACAGAGTTCTTTACAGTAAGCCTTAATCCTAACCATCGCTCTTCAGTGCGGGGATTTCGACATGTATATTATATAAAAATACGTGTGTATTCGAATGCAGCATTGTGTCAAAATTTCAAAGGAATCGGTAGGAACAAACGAACGTTACATTTTTATTTATATAGATAGATAGAAGATGATCTGCTTTATACTATAGTACAGTTATAGAATTTATTTAGAAGTCAAACACTTCAAATTTTAATTTATTTTTAAAATAAAGTTGTTGGCATTCATGATATATAAAAAAAACCTGTAAGTAAATTTCTGATTCTGATATGACTATAATAAATAAATTATCTTTCTTAAACACAGAAATTAAATAAAACATCTTCATTAAATTACTAAATAAATCTGAAAAAATTTAATATTCATTTTTAACTTGTTAATTTAAAAATATTTTTATATTAAAACTGAGAATTATATTTTAATATATTGTGATGTATTAACAGTGTAAACTTCTTAATCATAGTTATAATAAACCGTTTATTTGAGATTAAATAAATAAAATTATGCCTGTAACTAAGAATGAAATCATTTAATTTTACTATTTATTTTTATGTAGAGAATAAACAAACTTTAAATAATGAATTTAGTTAATGGAAAATATAAAATCTATTATTTAATAATAGTATACATGCTTAGAAGAAATATGATCTTCCAATCAAACATTAAATTATATTTGTTTTAATTTATACAACCTATTTAATTATTTGATTAAATTATATAATTAAAAGAAACAAAGCATTTTATATACACATACATTTGTATGACAGGATAAAGAATTAGGAATAAAAGTAATCTTATATTAAATCTTGCTTTTTTTCTTCCTAAACTAAGACTAATTATTATAATTTTATACAGATTTAGGCAATCAAAAATTCTCTGCAGATTCATTTCTGCTTTAGTACTAAAAATAAACTCATACACAATATTCATCATAAATCTATAAACAGTATATTATAACAATGACAGAAATTGATATATTTTTATTCATGAAATTTGTGTATAAAATTACATAAATACATGATAAAATATACAAGAAAATAAAAAATATTTAACAAAAATTTTTTTATTAATTGTTATCATTCTGACTAGACACTTATTTCTATTAAATATGATAATTTGTCATAATTGCTTAGAAATTCTGTAAGCCATCTTAACATCACAAGCAATTATCTAATTATAATTTACATACTTTTGTTCAAAATATTCCAATCAGATCAAAATTATACATGTATTATACGAATGAAATAACTCATGAAGTTGCTTTTCATTCATAAAAGAAAATATCATGATAGACAAAACACAAAATACCTACCGCTGGACTAACAACTGCTTTCCTTTTCCTTCGTAAGATAGTTGGGTGAGGTTTCCCTTCTGAAATTCTTGAACTCTTCCCGTTAGGACTAGTCGAAATCAGATCCATTTTTTTTCATTAATACACAATATTTTAACTAATCTAAAGGTTTAATAAAGTCTAACAGCTTAACTTACCCAATTTTATTCGACATACTGCAAACACGCGGTAACTTCGAAGTCCTAACTGCAAATGTAAAATACATAATTTTGGCGGGATATAAAAATTGAAAGTGTCTAACATCTAAATATCTAATTGTAAAATATATAAAACCCGATTAATAATTAACTAAATGGTAAAATAACTAGCGAAAAAAATCTCCTGATAACCGTCGATTATTTTATAAGCGCCAAAACTTCCATCATAAAGACGAAAGGTAGAAGTTTTTTTATATAAGTTACAATATATATTTAACCGATATATTTTTATTTACTCGAAGTATTTCGAATAGTACTAAAATCTAGTATTTATAATATATAAACTTAAGTAAGGTTTTGCAATAGATATATATATACTCGACCGTACCTACGAACAGAAGAGTTTACAACGTGTGCCTCTTCTCGCCTTCCGCTCCAAAGTGAACGGACTGGAACCAGACGACCGCGCCAAAAATTTCTCATCCGTCCCCCCTGGAACATGAATGACGTTGTTCCGATCCCTCAGACATTCTAACTTTTAACGACGATCCTTATTTTTGAATAATTCTATTTATTTTCTTAAATATTTCGAATTGTTTTTTAATGTTAGATATCGTTGACCTCTCTGACCTTATTGTTTCTTTTTTTTCTTATAACGACATTTTTTAAATTATTTCTCGATTAGTTGCATTAATATAATTCTTTACACGGAATTTTTCTTCTATTTTTTACAGTATTTGGTCGATAAAATGGTAAAATGTTCGTTGTCGATAACCGTTAACATCTACTTGTTATTCGTTCCTTTTTGTAATTTTTTGATAAATTTCAAATTCTAATCTTTTCAGTTTAATAAAATAGAAATGGCAGTTGTTTTAAACTATTTGGAAATTTCAAAGACAATTATTACTTTGTTTTTTAAATTCGTTTACTGATTTTCATTCATTCATTGATCGTTTCGACTCAAAATTAATGTTTTAAATCGTTTAAAATTCATATTTCGCACCTTCTTTAGCGTTTACAATAAAAATGCTTCGCTTCCTACACAAATTGGTATTTGTAATTTATTTTCCGATCTATTTGAATTATCAAGACGCCACAATATCATTTCGAGCAGCTGATCCGAAAACTACATCAATGGCCATCTTGAATATAATTACGCATGCGTGGATGGAAAAACGTTTGACGTCAAAGCTACTCTTCGCCGATTGGTAAGAATCGTTTCCTCTCATTGGTTAGCTTCCTTAAGTTGAATTTTATTGGCTACTTTCAGCGCAAAATTTAAATATTTATAAACCATGTGGTTAAACACGTGCTAGAATTTGACAGCTGAGAGAATGTAAACATTAAAGAAGTTTCTATTCAATGTTGTAATTTTTTACAGAATTTTTTTTTTATATTAAAAACTTTAATTGAAAACATTGTAAGAAATAGTAAAATGTAATAATACATATTTATTATTAAATAGATAGTTTTATGTAAAACATTTATTTTAATTATAAATTTGTAAGTGAATTAGAATTTTCATCTTTACATACTAAGAATTTATTTTGTCGTCTGTAACAGTTTAAAGAAAGTGTTAAAATGTGTCTGTTGTCCAAATTAAATCATGCATGACTCAAATTACTGTATGACTAAGTGAAAGGATCTCTAACGGTATGGTTCCTGAGTTAAAGAATACCCTAAGGGTACTTATTTCTAAGAATTACATTGTTATATATTAAAGCTTTATTTTAAAACTAAAAGGTTCATAAATTAAGTTTATGTAAAAAACACCACTTTAAATTCTACAGAATAATTTTGATTATATTTCCTTTATTCAAAGTTATTTTTTTAAAAATTTAAATAAATTATGCATTTAAAATTAAATCTAAAGTTATTAAGTATTCAATCATTAAAATACTTAGAAAGAAATGATAACAAGATAAAGGATTATAACAAATTGTGTTTTAGGAATAATTAATCAAATGAGTCATGCAAGAAAATACTTTGCTAGTAAATAGATATAAAGTTATTTGTAAAACTTTACAAACTAGCTTCTCAATTCTAATGGGCCCATCTGTTAATTGTTTACAGTTTAATGGAAGAGGGATTGTGAAAAGTATGTCATTATATCTGATGGGAACCAAGTCATTGTATATGTAAGCTATTTTTAATGAGATTAGTGACATACAAATTTCTTCTTATATAATCACTTACTAGTCATGTGAATAAACTATCAAGTTAAAAAGCTTCTGCAAATATTTTTCATTTCTTCAATGTCAGGAGTCCATAAACTATTGTAAACATAATTAAAGGATTTGCCAAAGTACACTATTCTATACAATAGGGAGGGGTCAAAAGTAAATCAAAAATTGTATGAACAATCTGTATTCAATGCTTGTATTTATGTTAAAGAATCAAAAGATGATCTTTTATTGTATTAATATACTTCATAAAAATTTTATTACTTCATATATATATATATATAATATACTTCATTTTTTAATGATTTCTAAATTTATTTCAGAAATTTTCTTAATACTTTGCAAAATGAAGGTTTGAACTAGTAATAATTTTCAGACAATTTGTACAATACAAAATTATTAAATCAGTTTCTTATAAAATCTATATGTATGAAATTCTTAATTAAAACTAATATATTGTAGCTGAAAGTTATACAGTATATTGTAAAATATCTCAATGTTTTATATAATTATGTATAAAAAACTAAATTACAGTGCTGATTAATTACAAACTAATTTAGAGAATCACACCTAAATGCAAAATTTCCAGCAAAGAAACAAAAACCATTCTATTTATAGAATGGTTTATTGTTTTATATTTCCTGAAGAGGGCCAATAAAGTAGTGGCCAAAAACATTTGAATATTGAATTTGGGTATTTCTTTGCTGGAAATTTTGTATTTAGGTGTGATTCTCTAAATGTACAGTTCCAGTTTTCTGTTAAAGTGGTTTATTACAAACTAATTCATTTTTAAATATAAAGTTTGAATACTTTATAAATTCTGAATGTTTATGTAGCTTAAAAAGATTAGAAGAATAATGCACTTATAAATTAGTATGAGGAAAACAAATATTCCTTTGCTTATAGTAAGAATATCATTTATGTTGATGTAAGCTAACAATCTGCAAAATTTAGAATAAGGAAGTCTAAAAGTATTATTTATGTTATGTTTGAAAAAATTATTAAAAGTTTTTACAATTGAAACAATTTGTGAAACATTTTAAAATTCTAACTTCTTCAATTTGGAAGTTGTTTTAGAATGTAGATGATGATGGGTAGGATTGATGGGATAAAGCAATGTAATATTTAGTGATCTGTCATGAAGAGGTGCCTTCCAGATAGACTCTTAGTGGAAACTGGCTTCTCATTAGGTGTTAACACATGAGAAACCCTGAAAAACAATGTGGCCTGTTGGTGAGCCACAAATCTGTAATCAACCACCAGTGTTCAGTGGCTTAGATGATGAACTGAGATTCAAAAACAGTTTTGTTAAATAGAAGTAACAACTTTTCTGATTAGTCCTTTTTTTTTTATGAATATAAAGTACTTTTTAAACTTAAATGACATTTAAGTAAAAATAGGTATATAATAGTTTGAATGGCTTAATTGTAAAATCTCATAATCCTACTTTTGACTGATCATAAACTTTGTCTATCTTATGAAATAATAAAAGTTAATAAATATAAAATTTTCATCTTATTCAACCTCAGCAAAATAATTCAAAATAAATTAACAAACACCTTTTTAAATTGCTGGGATTTGTTTTTATTTTGCTTATATAAAAGTGAAATAAAAGCAAATCCCAGCAGCGTAAAAAGGTGTTTGTTAATTTATTATAAATTTTCTTCACATTTATAAATTATTTTCTGGAGAAAAACTAAAATTTTACATTTCTATAAAAGTAGATATGAAAAATCTTGCAATTAAGATTATTATTATGTACAGTACTTATTTATGATGCATTATTTTGGTTTTATAATTCATAAGAAATAATAAATTACATCTTTGTTTAGCAGTATTGAACTAATTTTATAGCAATTATTAGTATCCATGTTTCAAAATTCTTAGATAAAATGTAATGAAACTGTTTAATATTTTCAAAATTAAAATAATGTAATAAAGAAATTCTATTGATTTCTTTGTGTAATTAAAGATGTAATTTTGCCTAAATAGTCTATATATTCTCACTTCAAAATAAATTATTTTATTCATTAAATAATTTTTGAAAATGTTTAATAATGACAAATTTTGAGCTATTTTCCAATTTTATACTAATGAAATTTTTTGATAATAGATAGTATAATGGCAAGTTTCATTTATGTTTATAGAATGACCATGAAATGAAATTATGAAAACTTTAAAAAACCTTAGAAAATTTAATAGTGATACTTTTTGAATAAAAATTTAAACTGTCTTTTAAAAATTCAGGATTTTATTGTCACTCAAATTTTATTCTATTCAAAACCATATTTTTAAACAAAAAATTTATCCACTTAACATCTATAAACTATAATTAATACATTTTTTTTTTAAATCATTAAGTTAGTTTAAATCATTAAGTTAGTTTTAGACCTATTTAACAACCTTGTTACTTTAAAAACTTAAAATTTTAGCTTTAACATATCCAATTTTATTATATTGAATTTTAATTCATGCAAAACATGTACTCTAAAACAATATATAACTTCTTTTAACATCTATGTTCTTACTGTTTTACATTTCTGTCTATGTGTTGTCTACTTGGGACTTGTTTATATAACTTATTATTCATTATCAAAAAACTGGTAAAAAAATAAAGCTAAAAATTTTTCATTTCTACTGCATATTCTAAAATAATGCCAATTTAAGTAATAGATGTTATCCTGTATTTGTTACAAAATAACAAGTATATGCACTACACATTTGTAAGAACTATTTGTAATGTACTCTCAAATCACATTTATATTAATACCAAATAATAATTAATTTTGATTATAAATACCCATGCTTATTATGAATACAATAAGCATACAAAATTTTATTTGATTAAAAAGTGTCATCATTTTTAGATAGATATATGAAACCCATAAGTTATTAAAAAAATTATCAATTGCAAGTGATCAATAAATCAAATCCAATTAATACTAACTCTTGTGTAGATCAGACAATGAAAGATATCCATCATATGTCTATTCTAAACCACTGTTACACTACACTATTATGATGTCTTCCTCATACTAGAAATTTAAAATGTTGCTTGAAGATTAATTTATTAATAAGTAATATCCCAAATGCAAATATTTGGATTTCTTAAATGAAGAATTTCACATAGTTTTTATAGCATGTATATTGTTTATTTATATCAACACAAATATTTTATATATCATAATATATTTCACATATATACATAATCAAAATTTACAATTTTAAAAACTACAAATTTTGTAAATCTTCAATAGCAGAATTAATATCCACTGGTTTCTCTTCTGCTGCCATTGGAACATTTTGAACTTTTACCTGAAAAGATAAATAATTGTAATTTTTAAAATAATTTATAAAAATTACATAATAATAGAAAACAACTTTATAATTACTTTAAGACATTTTGATTTTATTTCTTGGACATTAATAGTATTTTCATCCAACAGCTTCACATTTTCTCTTGTATTCTGCTTTAACTAAATTAAGAAACATGCACAATTTAAATTTTTCATATTAGATTCAGAACCAAAACAAAAAATTTTTTGCTAAAACCAAAAAATTATTTTATCTTAATAAAATTATTATATATTTTTATCTTAATAGAAGTATATGCTAAAAATGTAGCTTAGAACACTACATGCTAGGAAAATTGGATTTCCTTAATTATGAATGTCAATAGTTTGGTATTCATTGTTCTCCAATAAATTTGCAGGTGTGCATAGCCAACATTTAATTCTTTAAATGGTTATCTCAATCAGTCTTACAAAATTAATGATGAATATCTATGCATAATTACTGACATTCTATATTTTTCCATCTAAATACTGTATATATTAAGCAATTTTCAACTAAAATTTACAGAACTGTCTTTTGGTGTTAAAATTAACATTAAAAAAACAGTTCTGCAATTTTTACTTATAAAATTTGTGTGCAATTTTTTTAATACCACATATACTCACCATATCATATTACAATAAAAATAAAATTTGAAAATTTTTCAGACACATTATATTTAGTTATTTTAAATATTTTTGTTTTATAAAAATCAGCAAAAGATAATTTTTGAAAGAATGCTTAACATTTAAGTGGAGAAAATTTTTAATTCAAAAGTTGTATATTCTTATTCTTTTGAATGTCAATTTTTAAAAAAAAAATTATTTCTTCAAAAAATTGATGAAACATCATAGGTTAGATCCGAAGAAGTTAACAGACGTTTTTTTGTCTGGACTGCATTTTATCAGAGACAAAACTTCTGAGTGTTAATAATTTTTTTAAAAAATTAACATTCAAAAGAATATATAAAAAACTGCACCATTGATATAATACATATCTATTACTTGTATATTCTTAGCCTATGATAATTAATGATTTTTAATATATTTTCTTTATTGATTTTTAGTGTTACACCTATGCTGTTATNTATATATAATTTTTTTTTGAAATACTATTGAAAACTGAAAACAAAATATGTTAAAACAAATAAATAATATAATTACAAAATAATTAAAAAAAGCATGTTTTCAATTTTTTTATTTTGAATATAATCTACACCTATGTATTATTATCATCAATAGTTCTGAATTTAGATTCTGAACAAGTCAGTCATCTTCCAAAAGAATACCTGCAGGTGATGCTGAGGAGGGAAAGGCAGCTGGGGTATGATGTCAACTATACTACTCCATTCTCTTATGCCAACAGCTGAGACTCATTTGAATCCATATGCCAGCTGTGATCTTTTAGTATAGAAAGAGAATATCTTTACCTTACCAGAATTTAAAATTATATTTTTTTTTATTAATCTATTGATCAAACTAATAATTACTAAATAACTCATATTATACAATATTTTAATATAGATTAAAAAATTAACATTGAATAACTGAATCAATTTGAAGTTTTATATTTTCTAATTAACATCAATTTTTTTCCTCTGATCTGATAAAGATTTTTGTAAGTCTTTCTAGTACTTGTTAACTTTATTGTAATATTGAATGCTATGAGTACCTTTACAAGATTTTTCTCGTGTTACATTGGTTATAAGTTTATCAAAATTTTATGGAATCTCTTAGAAATCTTAAAACTGAAACATACATAAATCATTATTTTATTTAGCCTTACATTGAGAATAATATAAAAAAAAATATTTAAAATACTTCAAAATTAAATAGTTAATAATCTATATATAATTCATTCTTTTTCTTTCTTTTTTTTACATTTAATTTAATATAACAGTAAGCATATCTTTAGCTTATAATGAGAAAAGTGATTAATTGTCATTATTCATAATGCCTGGCCATTATGAATAATGATTAAAATGGCATGAAATATAAAAATGTTATTACTAATTTGTTATTCTGAAAATTAATGAAATTTAATAATATAAAGAATTTCAAAATATTTGTAAAGATTAAAAATCATAATAATTTAACCTGAACTTTTTTTTACAGCATAAGACACTAGTTGCTGGAAAAGTGCATAAGGTACACACCTTATGTACTTTTCCAGCAACTAAACTTAATCAAAACAAATATTTTTGGCTTGATTGATAAGCCTTCATCAGGTCACAGAACAAAATTTAAATCAATTTTGATTAAATTTAGTTGCTGGAAAAGTGTATAAGGTGTGTCTAGTGTCTTCTTACATTGGATAAGTTCCAGCTTAGACTATTATTGATTTTTTTACAGCTTTACTTTTTTTTTTACAAATGTTGTGCCAATACATTAATAGTGAAATGTATATTTTTAAATTTACATCCGAAAACTAGATAATAAATTTAAAAAAAAAATTTTTTTTTAATTTTTTATACAAATTAAACTGTCAACTCTGTCTTATTACCAATTTAAAGCAACAAATTTTAAAGCTTTTTCATTAAAAGAGTATGCCAAATCATATGCCATATTATTAGACTAAAATAAGACTAATTTAACAATTATACAAAGTAATTTGACTACAGGTGGATTTAAATCCATCTCTAGTCAAATTGGTTTAAATCTGCAAACCTGATTTGAAAATTGAGTTTGTGGATTTATTATTTGTGTAGTAATATAAACAAAACAATATCATAACCAATATTTAAGCACTTATTTTTAATAGTTCTATTAAAAATAGGATTTTCAAAAGTCTCCATATCATTTTTATTTGGTTTATTTTAGTTTATAACAAAGAAATTTATCAAAATAATGAAATTATTTTGCTACAAAATGATGTTTATATTCTGGTTTCTCTGTTTTCAGATCTTTGATTCCATTACATTCTAATAAAGTCAGTTATTAAATCAACTAATATTAGAAATAATTTAAAAATAAATTCTTAAAAACTTTCATATTTATGTTTATTTAAAATTTACAAAATACTTTTATAAATGCATTATAGAATTCATAAACTGAAATGTGTGTATAAATAATTATAAAATATGATTTAAGATATTTTATCTAAAGAGTTTTCTACTGTTAATATTTATAAAAATAAATCAGAAAAAAAAAGATAACAGGAAATCCTGCTGGAACATTGATAGTTCTTCTAAATAAAATGTTTATTATGTAAATATTACCTCAAATTAAATAAAAAGAAGCTTAATATTTAGAATTAAATCACTTTAGATTTATATAAAGTATATTATCAAGAAAATTTAAGTTAATTGAATTCAATTCTTATTCAGAAATATCAGTTTTTACAATAATTTTTAAATTAAATTAATTTAAGAGAGATTTCACTTATTTATAATCTTATATACTAAAATATTTCATAAAGCATGTTTAAAATTTTAGAGAAATGATTTAATTATTATTGATTATAACTCGAAAAAGTAAATTAAAATTTTTATTCCGTAATGTAAAATTCAGGTATATAATTAGTTTATAATAATAATAAAAAAGTAATTAAAGAAAACTACTTTAACTAATATTCAAAACAATTAATTTTGAATGCTTAATTTATCAAATTCATATAAAATTATTACAAAGTAATTACATTATGAAGAAATATTATAATCTCACAAAAAAAAAAAAAAATATTTAGTATTCCTATTTTATATTTTAATCACTATAAATATCAGAAATGTTATAATATTTTAATAGGTTAACAAGATAAATCTTATATAAATTTAACTCATATGTTAGGTTCATTATTCAAAATTTTAGCAAGTATAAGAACAAATGCTAGTAAAATGAAATTATCAGCAAAATAAATTTATTTTCAATCTCCCAGTAATTTATTATGCATCTCTAATGTAAAAATTTTTCAGTATAATAAATATTACTGAAACAAAAATTTCAGTTTTATATAATATAACAGGGGTGGCCAACCTGCGGCTCGTGAGCCACATGCGGCTCTTTGAAGGATTATTTGTGGCTCTCGATAAATGTACCCAAGTTCCCTTTTCATTTTTGTGTTATTATATTTTTTAAAAATATTATCGTTCCATATGTGTTTCAAAATGTCTTTTAAATTACTAACAACAAATATGAAAGACTAAGTGCAACTTTGTAACAAATTTCATTTCCGTCCAAGTTAAGAATGATATGACTCATCGAAAACTGCGCGAACGAACATAAACAGTGGCGTAATCGTCCTTTATCGACCAACTCCAGACCGATTTTGAATTTGTAAACTGTCATTGCAACGGACAGTTGACATTGTGCTCTGGAGGAAACAATTTGTATCACTCTTGCTACAGATATAATTTGTAATCTGGAATTTTTTGCATACCTTTTTAATACATATTTAATTGCGGCTCGCAAAAAATTTCAAATTTTGAAAAATGGCTCGAACTAACAAGGAGCTTGGCCACCCTGGTAATATAATATACTTTCAGTCCTTTTCACAAGAATGTGATCATTATAACAAAATCTGTAAATATATAAATTAGTTATCTTCTGGTACTGTTTTGACTTTTATCATAGATTTGCATCATAATTGCAACATGAATTTTACAACATGAATTTTAGTCATAACTGTCAGTTTAGTTTGTAATGTAGTGTCAATTACTGTACAATTATTGAAAAAGATAATCTTGTCTCTGTCTAATACTATAGTGTTAAATAAAGTCAAGATTATAATTTTTGGTGCAGTCAACATGATATGAATTTTGATAAAATGAAAGGATGTGTCAGACAGAATATTGGAATGCTATGACACAATTCAAGAATTTATGGAGGTTTTGATTCTATAAAATTATGCCTAAATATTACATAAGATAGGGAAGGGAGGGGAGATCAAAGAAAATATTACAGTTTCTTACACAGGTGGTTGGGGGTCTAGAATGGCTGAAATCACCTTTACGTAATTTATGGACGGCCCCTTATTGGCTCTTATCAGTTAGATGATGTACAAAAAACAGAATATATGGTGACAGTGACACTTGTCAACATTACAATACACATATATAATCAACACATTAGAACCTTTTTATATCCCAGTAAGAACAGATTTAGACAAAACTAACGTTTTTGACCATAATCATGGTCTTCATCAAGCTTTTGACCAGTATAAATTTGAAACTGGAATTCAAACAACATGTTTAAAATTATTTTAAATTCTGAAATATTTAACATTGGAAAATAATTTTCACCATATGTTCTTACTGGGATATAAAAAGGTTCTAGTGTATTGATTATCCTTCTAGGTGATTATGTGAGAAGTTGTTTTAATACACATATATAAAAATTTTTTAAAATGATGGAGTTGGTTTCTATATCAATTATGTAATTGTATTATAAAAATACTCAAAAAATAAATTTTCACTCTGATCCGACTTGTTGAAGATAAAAAATCTTTAAACTTTAAAATGTTATAAAAGTCCAAAGTTTAAATTTGAAGATTTTTTATCCTCAACAAGTCAGAACAGAGTGAAAATTTATTTTTTGTGTATTTTTATAATACAATTACGTGATTACAATACATGTTAATAGTACAATATTACATACACCTTACTAATAGGATTCTAAATTATCACTAAGACAGTAGTGAAATGACTGAACTAGCATAGCCAACAAATATGGTGAAGACAGAATAGAAAATTACCACAACCATAAAGAAGACAGAAGGACTATTCACAAAGTTTTTATTGGACTTGTTTAGTTAGTTGTGTTACTGTTGTAATGATAATTTATAATCCTATTAATAAGGTGTATGTAATAATTTATAATAATTGTACTATTAACATATGTAATGTTGGTAAGTATCACTTTGTGGTGTACCACCATATTGTTCTGTTGTATAAAACGATAATATGTAGATATTTTCCTATCTCCTTTCTTCCCTCTTTGTCCTTTGTTCTATGGAACATTCTAGAAACTTCTAACCACGTGGAATGAATTGACCTACTTGGGAAACAAAGGGGAAAGGGGAGCCCTGAGGGTAAGAATGAGGGGAAATGGTCACTGCTAGCCAGGACGTCGGAGAGGAAGGACGTGTACGAGAGATCTTCGGACCGCTTGAGAGCAGTCGGAGATATAGCCCTGGACGAAAGGCTAAAGTCGGGATAGGACAAAGCCATGGAACTTTGATAACAGAACTGGCACAAGATCAGTTTGGAGAGCTCCCTTCCCCAAGAATCGAATACTTCACGTTCCCCAGCGAAACAACAAGAACACAGGTCGACCTTCCTACAGAAAACTAGAGTGTCGACCACCATTGGGTACCCACCTCTCACTCTTTTTCAATTCTCTAGGCCTTAACTTCTGTCCCTCTCCTTTTTTATTAATAGGATAATTAGCTTTAAGTCTTAGTCGTATGTATATATATATGTTATTTGTCGCGATTGAATTTGTCGGTAAAATCTTAATTTTGTTGCGGAATTTGTATCAACATTCCTACCTGCGCGTGGGGATTCTTCGTTCATACAGGTTAGCCCAGTACCAAAAGGAGTGTCAGAATTGAACGATCCTGTAGAACCTAAATTGGAAAGTAATAACCAACCGGTGAAATTAAAGTTTTTTTCATTGTTTTCCCTTTTTTTCTTTAACAACTCACCATTCAGAGACCACAACTTAATCATAGTAACTAAGTAGTGTTTTGTAATTAAATAATACAGGCAAGAAGCTTTTTATTATATGTTTTTCATCATTTAGTAAATTTTTTCAACACTGACATTTTGACTATATTTCAGCATAATGAAATTTCACTATAATAAATGTATTTTTATGACCTCACAATTTCATTAAACAACATTTAACTATATAAATTCAATCTAAAATACTAGGACTTCATGTGACTTTGTCACATCATGATAGAATTGAGGCAGACCCAGAAAAGAAAAAGATATCCTTACACTTATTAGGCACAGAAGAAGCAATCCTAGTACCTAACGGATACAGACAGGTGAATTTTGCATTTGCTGCCACAAAACAGTCTATCCTTATATCTATGTATGTGGCTATAGAGCATTTGGCATCAGAGACAAACTTAATATGATGCTTTTTGGATAAGCCTTTCATTAGTCTGTTACAAATTTGAAAATTATAAAATCACTTATAATATATACCCCCTGCTCCTGCCTTTCCACAACCCTGCTTGCACCTACCAGCTATGAGAGATGTGAGCGTTGTACCTGCTGGCTATAGGAGATGCAATCCTTGCACTTGTCGACACAAAACAGAGATCCAAGAACAAAGCAGTCACCGTCGATGGCTTTGTTCTTGTGTTTTGTTTGTTTCTGTGTCTATTTTCCTTTAGATGCATGCAAATACTATTTTTTATTTTTCTCCTCTAAATTCCATTAGGTGTGCTCAATTGCATCAGGGAGCACGGGCAATGTCAAAGCCTGTGCTCTCTGGTCACACCTGCGATTTTAAATGTTATTTTTACTCTATTTTATTTTTTCTCCTTCTTTTTTTACTCTCTCTCGCTCTCCCCTAAGTAAAATGACATTATTCAGCCAAATAGTTCAGCTTTGAAGAAGTATTCAGTCCAATACATATGTTTAGTATCCAACCAAATAGTGAATACTTACTTTGTGGCCAAACATACCTGAATATCAAATAATGCTTAATATTCAGTCCAACACTAATGTATAGCTTATGTTTGATGCCCCAAAATATTCTGAACCCATAAAGATTGTAAAATTTTTAGTATACACTTTATCATCATTAAATACATTTAAATGTTTTTCAGTATTATAACTACTGAATTTTGAGATTTTTTTTCATGGAAGGAAAATTTTAAAATACTATAATCAATTTAATTAAGTTTTAGTAGAGTAACATTTAGCAAACACTAGCAATGTTTTGAAATAGGTAATATTAAGCAGTTCTATTTTCTTACTCTTCTGCATATACAATAACTTTTTCTATAATACTGGACAACTTCATCATCTCAAAGACATTTCAACCATTAAAAAGGAATTTAAATTAAATGATCATTAGCAGTAAAATTCAACTGAACTAATATGACTGTTCAGTGGTATATCCAAAAGCATCTGCTATCAATGTATAATACTATGATGTGATCTGATTATAACTTCTGATTATTGTTTTGGACTGTGAATGCAAGACTGTCAATTTAAAATGCATTTCTACTTTGGAGAAGTAAAAATGGGTAATAAACCATAATTTAGAATCAAGGAAACATGATATTAAATCTATAAATTTATAATACAAAAAAAATTATAAATATGATAAATTAATTTACCCATTTTAAATTAGTAGTAACAGGTTTACTCTTCTTTTCTTTTGCCTTCCTAATTCGATTTTTTGGAACAGAAAATACATTTTTCGAAAGAGAACTTATTTTCTTTGATGATTTTCCTCCTTTTGCCATTTTGTTGTTTTTGAAGATGAATGTGAAAATTTAATAGTGCTACAATAAATAAATAAAATCTTAATGACAAAAATTTATTCTTGATTTATTATTTAATTTCTATTATATAATTTATTTTTAATGAGAACTTTCACATGTGTTTTTTATAATAAGGTTTGTCAACAAAGTTAAATCTTTTATAAACAATGCACTGGTATAATTACAACATAACAATTATTCAATATGATACAAGCAGCAATTAAACCATCTAGAAGGAAAATAATAATATAATAAAATGCCAATTAAAGTCCAATCTAAGTCATATCAAAAAAATTTCTTTAAGATGAAAAAACAGTTCTACAAAAATTATTAGAACTAATTAAGTAAATTTATATGTAAGTCAAATAATATTAATTTAAAATCTGATGTTCAAAAATCATCACTTCCAGCATAAATTCTGGAGATTAATTTTTGTATACATCATTTATTAAAAGTTAAAATGTAGGAAAAAATATTTTTACAAAATGTAAATGTCAAACATCTGAAAATCCATTAACTCATTTTTCATCAACAAATATAAAATGCTTAAGCAAATACTGTATTAACTCCTACCTATTAACCATGGTATCCAAGAAGTGTGTGAAAGAAGCAACAAAGCTTAAGAGGAAGGTCGTAGTATAAATGATTGAGGTGAAAAAAAGAACTTATCATGAAGCATGAAAGTGATACACATGTGACATATCTGGCAGCCATGTTTAAGATGCTGAAGTTGACAATAAGCAACCAGTAAATGCAATTTTTATTTTATTACAGTTTATGTATTTTAGTTATTATTTTCATGTTTTAATTTATTACTTACAGAATTTAATTGTTATTTTTATATTAAATTATGTGTTTGCTGTAAAAACTCATCAAAATAGATACAGTTTAGGGTCTGTGAATGGATTAATTTACTTTTCATTATTTCTAGTGGGAAAAATTGATTTGGAATTCAAACAATTCAGAGTTTGAATGGCCTTCTAAATGAATTAAATTTGAAATATGAGGTATCACTGTTAGTGTTGCCATCTGTCCGGTTTTTAATTCATTGTCCGGGTTAACAATTAATTTTGTCCAGGATTTTGTAGAAATTGTGAAATTATGATGAAACAAAGTACTAGCAAATATTTTTATATAAATAAATTTACTGTATTTTAACAGCGAAAGACTTCACACTCTCATTGAAACTTAATTTGCCATCTTATGCTAACGTATGTCACAACCTGTTGCCTGTCCTGTCAACTTTTTTTTTGCTTCTCAGATCTTTAAAGCTAAGTTATTTCATATCATTTCTTAATTTAAGTTGTTCCTACACAAGTCCTAACTGGTTTAGAACTGGTGTGCATGTTATCCTTTGCATGGTAAAATAACATTGCACATGCATCAGGGACTTCTGTTCGAACAAACCTGACCTGCCATCTGGGTCAGCAATTTTGAAAAGGTGGCAACACTAACCACTGTATTAAAATCTACTAAAATGTAATAATTATTATGATTTCAAGATGAATGTAATTGACAAGATAAAAATGAGCTATATAAAACTAAGCCCTCTAGAATCATGAATATATTCACTTGTATCAATTTTATATTAGAAATTTAAAAGATAGGAGTTTTGACAGATAGGCAAATTCAATCAGATTACAACTAGCTAACAAGCCAATATTTGTTGTAATTATTAAATGTCATATGGAGTTGTAAACTCAACCTATTAAGCTTGTAATATCTGCAAAACAGTTACTCAAGATCAAATGGCCTAAACAGAATAGAGAGGTTGCGGCTGAAGTATTCATCTCTAAAACATGAACATTGAACATTGAGCACCACAATCTTGTAAGCCTAGAAAGTTTGACAACGGCATTTGGAACATCATTGGAATCACACTCGATTCCAATGACGTTCCAAATTCTCGATGATGCTCGAAGTACATACAGAATTCACATTCACAGGAAGTAGCATCATGTATCCTGAAACATCTAAAAAATCTTAGCAATGAAAAGTACATTATAGCTTAGAGTGATATGCGATCAGGACAAAACAGAAATATAAAAGTAGCTTTGACATGGTTAAAAATTGTCCAATCTGCCAAACATAATGTAGATGTCATTGACTATAAGTTCCTATTATCAGGGCATTCATTTCTACCTAAGGGGCCATCCATAAATTACATAAGGGCAATTTCGGCCATTTTAGATCCCCACCCACCCGTGTAAGAAACCGTAATATTTTCTTTGATCCCCCCTCCTATCTTATGTAATTTTTCGGATTTAGGCATGATTTTTTATAAAGATTTTAACACAAAAAATTTTTTTATGAAACCCTAAAAACCTTAGGTCCAAAATATATAATTATTAATTAGTTAATTAATATGTACTATTATTTATAAAAGACTTTATGTGAACAAATTTAAAAATATAAAAATTTAATGAATTCGAATGAACAATTTATTTTAAGAACTTTATTTTTTAATTATTAACAATTTATTATTATTATTATTATTATCATTAATCAACGTCATAATATTCATTTTTATATTAATTTTCACAAAAGGACGCAAAAAACTCTGACAGATCGACTAGCCAGTGCACATGTAAACAGAAACGTCATACAAAATAAAACAAGAGAGAATAGAAACCATATTCCGTTGCCGTATTAATTACATCTCAGATAAGGTCAATAAAATGAACTACATGCTGCTAAAATATGCTAGGTGCATCTGGGGACTAAATCATAAAGCTTGTAAAGCTCTATATAATGGGGCAATACAACCAATGCTACTTTACGCAGCCTCTAGCTGGGGTCATGTAACTAGTAAAAATTCAGTAGCAAGTAAATTACTCTCTCTTCAAAGACAGTTTGCCATCAGAATTTCAAAGTGCTGCAGAACTGTTTCTACTAATGCCTCTGATACTAGCAGAGCTCCTTCCTTTGCCACTATGTATTGTAGAAAAGGTTCTAAACACATTGCAATTACCCTATTATCTGTGACCATCAACCTGTAAACAAGATTATCCCCAGGGTACATTTGGTGACATCTGCTTCCTCCATGGATAACCATGCAGACATTAATACAGTAGAGCGTCGTTTATCCGAATCAATTGGGGACTGGGGTTGTTCGGATAACTTATTTTTCGGATAACCAATTATGTACAAAAAACATATTAACCTATCCCATGTTGAAATTTTTCTCCGTTGCTTGTCGCTTCGCGTTGAATTTTCATAAATGTTAAGCCTAACGTAAACAAAAAAATTATATTTTAGAAGTTGATCTAGTATCAAAAACGTTCGATTCAGCATGACACACAGTCCTCAGACAAACACCACACAAAAGTGTCAGTGCTGCCAGCTAAAACACACACATGGAGTGGAATTCTTTCGGATAACCAACATTCTACTGTATCTACATAGATGGGTCTAAAAGCTCCCTTTGTGTTGGCTCAAGTATCTGTATCTTCCTCTAAACTGACATATTTTGCCCAAAATGTGCTAGAAGGTACAGACACTTACCACATATCTCCATCTACCAAGCTGAAGAAGATGCTGACTATCAAGCAGTGCAGTGGGCCACTTCACTACCAAACAAAACTCTGTCTATCAATATTTCCAGGGATTCTCAGTCTGTCCTAAAAGCTCTATTAAATCCCAATTGCAATAGCAATAAAATCACATATATCCAGCACCATATTAAAAATCTTGTAAATAAGATAACTTTTATATATTTTCCTGACCATACTGGCATACTAGGAAATGAAAAACCTGACAGTGAAGATCTTATTGCCGTTCTTTCCCAACTCTGTCTCGTTGAGTTGATTTCCTGTGTATCACGACTCGATGTAATGAATCAGGTTTGTTGGAAAGCACACCTCCACACTCAAATTGAATATATTTACAGTAGTAGAAAGTACAAGTTAGAAAGCATAGTATATGTACAGGATAACCATGCGTGGTGACTCACGTGCCAGATTGGCGTCTGGGAACTAATAACCTTTGGAGAGAGACCTCAGTCAGCTTGTGGAGTTGGCTCAACTGCATGGTCGGTCCGGTCTCTGCACTAACCCATCCCTGAGATGATAACAGAGGAGAACACTCTCTCTACGCTCAGCAGGCTTCCCAAGTGCCTGAGACTACCGTGTACCAGTCTCTTGCCCTTCCCTCCCTCCTCACTCGTTTGCCCCGCAATTTAAGGGTTTTTTGGATGGGAACTTCCGATCAATCACAATCCCTTCTTGCCCAAACAGCTTACACTCGGGTCCGCCGTCATCCGACGGGCATGGAGCTTACACAAACGTCTGCCACTTGTTTACGTTCGTTTACCATATGGCAAATGTACTAAAATGTCTGACTGCAGGTGGGTCCAATTAACAAAGCATCGCTTCCTTTGTTTTCCCTTGTTTACAAGTCAATACCTTACAAGTGGTATTACCCGACCGCACGTGGGTCCAATTGACAAGGTCGTGCCTCTTTAGTTCCCACTCTGCTAAAAGGTCACTACTTTACACTGACTTTGAGGCTAAGTCAGCTGCAAAGGACACTGACTTGGACTACACTCGCATCCCTCTCTCATGCTGCAGCAGCCTTAAAAATTACATTCATGACAATGCTATGCTAAAGTGGAATCAACAATGGTTGAGCAGTAAAACTGGTAGAATAATAAGCCTTTATTTTCCTAGTGTTGAATTCAGGTTCTCATCACCATTTAGAGATTTAACATTTGCTACTACATACTGAGCATGATAATTTTAGAAGCTACCAGCCGATATATAACTGGGCAGAAACTGCCTCTTGCTTTTGCTCTACAGAAAACCTAGACACCATCAACCATATGATCTATCATTGTCCAATTTACGATCAACATACACTTATTCTAAAATTAGAAATCTTTACACTTGGTTTCAGGTGGCCATGTCCACTCGATAAGTGTGTTCAGAAGTCACTGTTTGATGCTTTTTACAATTATGTTCAAAAAACATGGAAGAAAAGACTATTTATAATTTCTAATATCTAGTTTTACATTTTAGTTTTCACTAAAAACCGAATACTAATTTTATGTTTACTTTGTTTCATGTATTTTGGTTTATGTATTCTTAGTGTTATACACCCATAGGAGTGGTGCACTTATTCTAATAAAAAAAAAAAAAGAGAGAGAGAGAAACCACCACACAGCCTTTCTCCCATGAAAAAAATGTGTAGAGCGTGAGTCTGCTAGCATTATTATTTTATCACGTCACTTGAGATGGCTTTAGTACAATGAGCATTCTTAATAGAAATGGCCAAATTGAAGGCAAATTCAAAACTCCACCATTCAGCAAGATCAAAAAATAAAAATAAGAATATTAAGTAAGACGAGAGATCTATTACCCCCTACCCGAGTAAGAAATCCTTGACCCCCACCCACCCCAAAATACCTTACGTAATTTATGGACTGCCCCTAATGATAGAGACTTTGAAGTTGTAGAAATGTCATTAAGAAAAAACAATTTATTGTTTGTCCCTAAGGAATATTATGAAGTCATAAGTGTCTAAAAAATTTTGACACATTGACACAATAAGTTCATTCTAAATAACATAAGAGAATACAATTTTTAGAAGGTTAAAAAATACTAACAAAGAAAGGGTCAATTGGTTAAAAATATGTTGGATGCAATTTTTGAGAACTGAACCATATAAAATGTTCTATAAGACATCAATGAATGATGATGCACTATTCAAAATGTTGGATTTACTACCACATTGGGGGAGACCAAGAAACTTTAATAATATTGAGTTGACACCAATGTATGAAAAACAAGGCCAATCACAATGCTAAAATACAACGATTTAATGGATCTATTATACTATATAACACCTGCACACCATAATTATTTTAAATCTCTCCCGCATACGAAAATTTAAGAAGAATGAATAATTAGTTGCAAAATATTATTAATTTTAATGTAACATTTTTTAAATAGTGAATAAAAGTTGAATATTTTTTAATTTTATAACATAAAATAGTGTTATTTCTTTTTATTTCAAGGAAAATTTATTTTTTCCATGGACTTATGCCTTTTTAAGAATTAGAAAAGTTATTTCATTAATTTTGAAAGTGGCTTAAGTCCATTTATAGCCATCAAAAACATATTATTTTTTAAACAATCTTATTAATGCTAATTGGGTTGATAAATTATATACCCTTAGAAACACAAAAACATTATACTACCATTTTATTAGTTACTAATATTTTTAAATTTATTAAAACACAAACCTTATCTCTATTTTAACATAAATGGACTTAGGTCACTTTCAAAATAAACAGCTCATATACAACAGAGGGAAAGTATGGCAATCTGGCAAAAATGACCCCCCCAGACTTTTACATTTTTGGACTCAGGACCTTGAAATGTTAAGAAATGCAAACAAAATTTTGGGGTTTTTTCTATGTTTGGGTGTGTGTGTGTGAGGAGCACAATTTTGTTCACCTTTTTTGAAGCTTAATAACTCTTGTGCTTTTTGTCAAAAATTTTCTGAAATTTGGCAGAGAGGGAGGTTTATTAGGGGACTGATGCTATTAAATTTTGGTGATTGATGGTTGAGGGACAATAAAGGGAGGTCATGTATTATAACTCGAGTAAGGTCAGACTTAATGATGATTTTACTTGTTATTAGCATTACAATTTTTTTATAAAACCCATTCCTACCTTCATAATTAAGCTTTTTGCCATTTTATAATATTAAAAACTTTTTATATTTTTAATTATTAAAATATCATAACAGATGGCACCATACACACAGTTTTATTAATAAATGTTGCTGGGAAATTAAGTAACTCATTGCTGGATTTTTCACAGTAATTTAACTAAGAGATACAGATTACTAGGTTAAGTACAATATTTCTATGTGAAACTACAAATAGTGTAAATCCATATTTTATTTTAGTTAAATTGAGAATAATGCCAAAGATGTTTTGTACAATACCTGGTTGCAAGTCAGGCTACACTGTATAAAAAGGTAATGAAAAACCTGAAAAATGACATTTTTTAAGCCAAAGATTAGTCAAGTAAATCTATGGAATCATCACATACCACAATTTGATCTAAAATTAACAACAAAATGAAGTATATGCAACTTTTATTTTGATGATAGGTTTCTGAAAACATTTAAGCACACAATAGATGGTAATGTTGAGATTCCTGTGGGAAGTGGGAATTAACCCCTGAAACTATTCTCACTAAATTTCATATGCCCTCTTACAAAGTTATCTACTAAAATCAAAACAGCAATCAAATCTAAATGATTACAACACAAGCCAGTTAAATTACCACATATTAATACAAAAGGTAAACTTTCCTATGGCATTTATAAAATTAATTAATTTTTTAGTAACTGAACCATCAAACAGAAGCACATGTGACATGCAATTAGATTCTTGCACGGACAGATGTGAGAGCAATCATCAGCAAAAAATTCTCAAACTACATACATGTATGTATGTAGTTTGAGAATTTTTTGCTAGTGAGTATGTTTATTCAGTAGTAATACATTAATTGACAAGACTATGTCTTGTTTATAAAATTGTACTGCCGTTTTATGTTACCAGTGTAGAGGTATGAAGGAGTACATGTCAAGAGTTGATATTTGGCACAGAGTATTAGGTGCCCAAATCATTTGCACATAAAAAAATCCAGACTTGTAGGTAGTCAGGGGACCGAGAACCGAATCAAAATAAAATCCAAGATGGAGATCCTCTTCTACAAACAGACAAAACAGCCACCGAAGTCAGGTGGGGGAGAATACCACCCACAGTCATTCTAAGAAGTGAACTCTGACCTTAGGACTGAACAGGTAGTTTCTTCTATGTTAAATAAAATTTGTAATCTAATTTTATAAATTTGGGAGTGCTTCAAATCTGATGTTAAAACGGTTTTATGTCGTTACAAGTGGGGTTTTTTAACATTATCTAGTATAGTAAAACCGTGGGATCAATAAAAATTTGACATTATATTAGGGTTGTCGTTACATCCGATAACGTTATAATCGGGTTAAACTGGATATTGTTTGTGCAAAATAAAAAAATAATTTCAGACAATACAACAGCCACGATTATTTTTTTCAAAAACAGGAAATTTTCATTACGCATCGACAAAAATTCAGCCCAGGCCAACACACAAAGGAGAGAAATTTTAAAATTGGATAGGTTAATTTCATTGAAAATGCATCGTGGTCAGCAAAGTTTGACCGATTGCACCCAAAAGCAGTGATACCAAAGAAGATCGGAGAATGAGAACAAGATCCGCCTTGAGCGTCAAAGTGATTCCGCTTAGTAGAGAGTCTCCGAGACATAGTCTTGTCCCAAATACGGTTTTGCCGTTTTACTTGTTGAGGTATAAAATGGAAAAAGAACAAAAAAATTAATTCCAAAAACAGTGTGCTCCTGTTACTCTAATATGAACTATTACTCGTTAGAGTAATAGGAAAGACATTTACTGTTATAAGCTTGATGTGAGGTTGCAGAGTTGTGTGAACCCAAGTCAGGATGAAAGAGAAGCGGAAATTCATACATAGGTCTGGGATACCGAGACAGATCCAACAGTTACAAAATATTCATCCAATTTATTGATTATTATTCCCTGGTTTTTCCAAATTTTATCAGTTCTATGAGTGTCAGAATCAATATTCAACCTCCCAGTTCCAACATATGTTTGATTCTTGATCAAGACTTGCCTCATTTATTTTATATCATTGTTACAAGTTTCATTTAGCAAACTCCTTTCTATAATAGACATTCTTAAGCTCATCTAATGAGGGATTCAGAACCTATGAGAGGCCTATACTGAATGATTCACTATCTGAAATGTATTACCAATAAATTTTTTTGAAAGATTTAATCAGCCAAAATTCATTGTCTCTGATTACTAGATATGAACCATCACTAGTCTCCAGCTTGTAGTCTCATTTAAACTTGGTTGTAAAATGATATTACATCTGTCCCATTTAAGTAATATACCATTGGAGTTACTTTATTTTAAAATAATGTTTTTACTTTGTTTAAAAATGATAATTATTTGTCTGCTGTTTTCATGTTAATTGACACTTGTATCAATGGAGCATGCCACTGACTGCATAATAATATTTTGTTATTTTGTTTAATCATTGTTAAGTTTTTGCCATTTTTTTATTTTTTTAATAATTTTTTTTGTTTTGACATTTATTCTGCAAAATAAAATAATAGCAAATAATCACAAAAATAATTCATAAAGTCTTGTAATTAATAATTCTTTTTGCTGTTCTGGAAAAACAGATGCAATCCTTTTTTAATAAAGCATGATAGGAGAAAAATGGGCTAAATTCAATCAAACACCATCAACTGGCAGAAAATGGTATATTACTGATTTTACAACATAGTGGCATGACCATGATTATTTATAGATCATGCTTAAAACCACTAATAACTATTCCTCTATTTTCATATATGATAATGAAAGAGAGCACATTTTATCATCATATGTGCTCTATATTTCAATGGTGAAAGTATATAATAGACAGAACAAGTCAACTCTTCTAATCCTAATAGAAACTTTTAGAATGTTCTAGAATGTGTAGCATTTCATATAATCCTGCTCAAGAACTTCCAGACAATAACCCAGGAGAAGTCACAAACCAATGACAATATATTGGGTCTTGGTGGGTGACCATGATCTGCAAATTATTATTATTATTCTTTTTTTATAAAAACATTTTAACCTTTTTCTGTTTTCATCTATTAGATATTATTTATCACTCTGTTAAGTAATTTTATAAACATGAAATACAACTACTCAAAAACACTGAGTAAACTTGATACAAAGCTGCAAACTATGTTTATAAATATGTACAGTTGTCCCTTGATAATCCGACAGGTATGGGACCAAAGGTGTGTCAGATTACCAAAAGTGCCCGGATTACCGAAAATAATTACATATTTCGCATTGTTTTGCTAGCAGTAACTTACAATATTCTCTACTCCAACTGTTCAAACAGAACTGCTCACATAAAACACACGAAATGTGTGTCATCGTGTAAAAATTGGATGGGGAGATTCACATCGCGACATGCTTCTGTGCAAGCAGACACGTAACGGGGACGGGTACCTTGACGGGAGGTGCGTCGGACTACTGAGCATGTCGGATTAAAAAACGTCGGACTATAGAGGGACAACTGTATTTTACTTTTGCAACTTCATTTTACTTCTGAATACCATTTGAAATTACATGCCACTGCCATCTTCATCGTTTCCATAAATTTTAATATGCACGTATTAAAATTTATGGAAATGATGATGGCAGTGGGTCATGGTGACCCTCAAAGGGAGATTTCTCTTAGTGTGATCAAGCAAACTGAATAATGACTGTATGTTCCTGCAGAGAGAAGCAAGTTGGGAAGCTATTGTGAGTCTCACTGGCTTAGCTCTTAAGCCGGATGCACACATGCGGCGCGGCAAGGAAAAGCAGTGTCACAAATGCATCTTTGCCGTGTGGCAGCACAGCCACACAAGTGGCAATCCGCTTACATTTCGACACATGCGTTCATTATTCAAGATGGCAAACGATACCGATATTGTCGCTATCCACATGTTTACAAATTTTGTTCTGTACAGCTTGCTTTATTTAGTTAGAAGATTCGAACGAAGATTTTGGACTAGAGATATTTTCTTGGATTGATAAAGAACTGGTGTACAAAATACGCTTATTCCTCGATAAAGAATACTATTTCGAGTAAGATTCGGTTGTTTTGTTCTTTGAATTAAATTATATATGATTATTTGTGTTAAATGTATTATCCTTTCCTCTTTATTCTGATGTTAGTTATCTTGGTTAACCACGTCGAACTTTCCACCATTAAAACACCACGTGATTGTATTTTCTCACGTGACTACTGGACAAACTGTTATTGGCTGATAGAAATGAGTCTTGGCGGCGATTGCTGCAAAAGATAAAATTCAACCAACTTTTGTGACACGAGAAAAGCGGCACAAAATTGACTTCTGTGGCGAGAAAAAGTGACATCATCCTGCCACTTTTCCTTGCTGTGCCACATGTGTGCATCCAGCTTTAAGAAAAGATGCAGGTCATCGTGACCTGCATCTTCTCTTAAGAGCTAAGTCTAATTTAAAAATTCTAGCAATGAGTTGCATAACTCTTAAGACATATTAAGCACAAAATTTAAATTCTCTACGGCACCATCTATTATGAGCTTTTGTTTAAAAATAACTTTTATATTATTATTATAAAATGGCAAAAAAGCTTACTTTTTTAATAGAGATGAATTTTATAAAATAAAACAAAAACAGAATTCATAAAAACAATTTCTTCTATATACAAGTATTATTGTACAAATTCTTTTTTTACAGATGAACATGTTTTAAAATCTGAATGTTAATATCTCACTCCAGAAATGCAATTTTTAGAAAAAGTTTAGACAGAAATAGATTCAAATTAAAGCCCATTGTTTTCTGAGAGATAAATGCAAATTCATTTAATTCAATTTTTTATATTATTATTTTGTACAAGATTTTATAAATATTATAGAATTAACTTTATTAAAGGAGGAATAAGTTTTTAAATGCAATTAAATTAAACAACATAAATTAATATTCATTTCAAATTTAAGGTCTTTATTAATTACAATGAATTGAATCAATACACTTTGAGATAAACTGAATTAACTAGATTTTTAATACATTCTTAATGTTTAAACAATATGTTTTTCAATAACCTATGGCAATTAAATTTTTTGTACAATTCATCTATCTACTGTACAGTATCTCATCTATAAAATATTACACAATAGAAGAAAAACAGTATATAAAAAAAAAAAAAAACGCATCAAAAATAATTTGAACAATGCTATATAAAAATGATAAAAGTAATTATTATATTGAAATATCATGCCATTAAATTTAGAAAATGAACAGTATGAGTCTGTATATGCCAAATTTTTTGATATAAGATACATATATTTTTAAAAACCCAAACTCTGCAGGGATAAAATACATGCTAAAACTGAATATATAAAAGTTAAAAATTTTCCCATAAATTATTTTTTCAGCAACACTTTTCAACCACAAATCAAAAAGAACTTGAAAATGATGTAGTAAACTTTTTTTAGTTTTACTGCAGCATTTTCAAGAAATAGAAAAAAAAATAGCATCTATTAATGTCACATGCAATTAAAAATATAATTTCAACATCTAAAGAACATATGATACAAATTTTGAAACTTTTATAGAAAAAAAAATTCAGTAGTAGTCATGTTTATGTCTTATTCAAGTCACAGTATTATTAAACATTTAACTACTTTGAATTTTAATTACTTTGCATTCTGTTAGATACTATTTTAGTTTCTGCACATAAAATCTTGCAACAGAATACAGAAAAATAAAATAAATAAAACAAAAACAGAATTCATAAAAACAATTTCTTCTATATACAAGTATTATTGTACAAATTCTTTTTTTACAGATGAACATGTTTTAAAATCTGAATGTTAATATCTCACTCCAGAAATGCAATTTTTAGAAAAAGTTTAGACAGAAATAGATTCAAATTAAAGCCCATTGTTTTCTGAGAGATAAATGNCAATTTATTTTAAGAACTTTATTTTTTAATTATTAACAATTTATTATTATTATTATTATTATCATTAATCAACGTCATAATATTCATTTTTATATTAATTTTCACAAAAGGACGCAAAAAACTCTGACAGATCGACTAGCCAGTGCACATGTAAACAGAAACGTCATACAAAATAAAACAAGAGAGAATAGAAACCATATTCCGTTGCCGTATTAATTACATCTCAGATAAGGTCAATAAAATGAACTACATGCTGCTAAAATATGCTAGGTGCATCTGGGGACTAAATCATAAAGCTTGTAAAGCTCTATATAATGGGGCAATACAACCAATGCTACTTTACGCAGCCTCTAGCTGGGGTCATGTAACTAGTAAAAATTCAGTAGCAAGTAAATTACTCTCTCTTCAAAGACAGTTTGCCATCAGAATTTCAAAGTGCTGCAGAACTGTTTCTACTAATGCCTCTGATACTAGCAGAGCTCCTTCCTTTGCCACTATGTATTGTAGAAAAGGTTCTAAACACATTGCAATTACCCTATTATCTGTGACCATCAACCTGTAAACAAGATTATCCCCAGGGTACATTTGGTGACATCTGCTTCCTCCATGGATAACCATGCAGACATTAATACAGTAGAGCGTCGTTTATCCGAATCAATTGGGGACTGGGGTTGTTCGGATAACTTATTTTTCGGATAACCAATTATGTACAAAAAACATATTAACCTATCCCATGTTGAAATTTTTCTCCGTTGCTTGTCGCTTCGCGTTGAATTTTCATAAATGTTAAGCCTAACGTAAACAAAAAAATTATATTTTAGAAGTTGATCTAGTATCAAAAACGTTCGATTCAGCATGACACACAGTCCTCAGACAAACACCACACAAAAGTGTCAGTGCTGCCAGCTAAAACACACACATGGAGTGGAATTCTTTCGGATAACCAACATTCTACTGTATCTACATAGATGGGTCTAAAAGCTCCCTTTGTGTTGGCTCAAGTATCTGTATCTTCCTCTAAACTGACATATTTTGCCCAAAATGTGCTAGAAGGTACAGACACTTACCACATATCTCCATCTACCAAGCTGAAGAAGATGCTGACTATCAAGCAGTGCAGTGGGCCACTTCACTACCAAACAAAACTCTGTCTATCAATATTTCCAGGGATTCTCAGTCTGTCCTAAAAGCTCTATTAAATCCCAATTGCAATAGCAATAAAATCACATATATCCAGCACCATATTAAAAATCTTGTAAATAAGATAACTTTTATATATTTTCCTGACCATACTGGCATACTAGGAAATGAAAAACCTGACAGTGAAGATCTTATTGCCGTTCTTTCCCAACTCTGTCTCGTTGAGTTGATTTCCTGTGTATCACGACTCGATGTAGTGAATCAGGTTTGTTGGAAAGCACACCTCCACACTCAAATTGAATATATTTACAGTAGTAGAAAGTACAAGTTAGAAAGCATAGTATATGTACAGGATAACCATGCGTGGTGACTCACGTGCCAGATTGGCGTCTGGGAACTAATAACCTTTGGAGAGAGACCTCAGTCAGCTTGTGGAGTTGGCTCAACTGCATGGTCGGTCCGGTCTCTGCACTAACCCATCCCTGAGATGATAACAGAGGAGAACACTCTCTCTACGCTCAGCAGGCTTCCCAAGTGCCTGAGACTACCGTGTACCAGTCTCTTGCCCTTCCCTCCCTCCTCACTCGTTTGCCCCGCAATTTAAGGGTTTTTTGGATGGGAACTTCCGATCAATCACAATCCCTTCTTGCCCAAACAGCTTACACTCGGGTCCGCCGTCATCCGACGGGCATGGAGCTTACACAAACGTCTGCCACTTGTTTACGTTCGTTTACCATATGGCAAATGTACTAAAATGTCTGACTGCAGGTGGGTCCAATTAACAAAGCATCGCTTCCTTTGTTTTCCCTTGTTTACAAGTCAATACCTTACAAGTGGTATTACCCGACCGCACGTGGGTCCAATTGACAAGGTCGTGCCTCTTTAGTTCCCACTCTGCTAAAAGGTCACTACTTTACACTGACTTTGAGGCTAAGTCAGCTGCAAAGGACACTGACTTGGACTACACTCGCATCCCTCTCTCATGCTGCAGCAGCCTTAAAAATTACATTCATGACAATGCTATGCTAAAGTGGAATCAACAATGGTTGAGCAGTAAAACTGGTAGAATAATAAGCCTTTATTTTCCTAGTGTTGAATTCAGGTTCTCATCACCATTTAGAGATTTAACATTTGCTACTACATACTGAGCATGATAATTTTAGAAGCTACCAGCCGATATATAACTGGGCAGAAACTGCCTCTTGCTTTTGCTCTACAGAAAACCTAGACACCATCAACCATATGATCTATCATTGTCCAATTTACGATCAACATACACTTATTCTAAAATTAGAAATCTTTACACTTGGTTTCAGGTGGCCATGTCCACTCGATAAGTGTGTTCAGAAGTCACTGTTTGATGCTTTTTACAATTATGTTCAAAAAACATGGAAGAAAAGACTATTTATAATTTCTAATATCTAGTTTTACATTTTAGTTTTCACTAAAAACCGAATACTAATTTTATGTTTACTTTGTTTCATGTATTTTGGTTTATGTATTCTTAGTGTTATACACCCATAGGAGTGGTGCACTTATTCTAATAAAAAAAAAAAAAGAGAGAGAGAGAAACCACCACACAGCCTTTCTCCCATGAAAAAAATGTGTAGAGCGTGAGTCTGCTAGCATTATTATTTTATCACGTCACTTGAGATGGCTTTAGTACAATGAGCATTCTTAATAGAAATGGCCAAATTGAAGGCAAATTCAAAACTCCACCATTCAGCAAGATCAAAAAATAAAAATAAGAATATTAAGTAAGACGAGAGATCTATTACCCCCTACCCGAGTAAGAAATCCTTGACCCCCACCCACCCCAAAATACCTTACGTAATTTATGGACTGCCCCTAATGATAGAGACTTTGAAGTTGTAGAAATGTCATTAAGAAAAAACAATTTATTGTTTGTCCCTAAGGAATATTATGAAGTCATAAGTGTCTAAAAAATTTTGACACATTGACACAATAAGTTCATTCTAAATAACATAAGAGAATACAATTTTTAGAAGGTTAAAAAATACTAACAAAGAAAGGGTCAATTGGTTAAAAATATGTTGGATGCAATTTTTGAGAACTGAACCATATAAAATGTTCTATAAGACATCAATGAATGATGATGCACTATTCAAAATGTTGGATTTACTACCACATTGGGGGAGACCAAGAAACTTTAATAATATTGAGTTGACACCAATGTATGAAAAACAAGGCCAATCACAATGCTAAAATACAACGATTTAATGGATCTATTATACTATATAACACCTGCACACCATAATTATTTTAAATCTCTCCCGCATACGAAAATTTAAGAAGAATGAATAATTAGTTGCAAAATATTATTAATTTTAATGTAACATTTTTTAAATAGTGAATAAAAGTTGAATATTTTTTAATTTTATAACATAAAATAGTGTTATTTCTTTTTATTTCAAGGAAAATTTATTTTTTCCATGGACTTATGCCTTTTTAAGAATTAGAAAAGTTATTTCATTAATTTTGAAAGTGGCTTAAGTCCATTTATAGCCATCAAAAACATATTATTTTTTAAACAATCTTATTAATGCTAATTGGGTTGATAAATTATATACCCTTAGAAACACAAAAACATTATACTACCATTTTATTAGTTACTAATATTTTTAAATTTATTAAAACACAAACCTTATCTCTATTTTAACATAAATGGACTTAGGTCACTTTCAAAATAAACAGCTCATATACAACAGAGGGAAAGTATGGCAATCTGGCAAAAATGACCCCCCCAGACTTTTACATTTTTGGACTCAGGACCTTGAAATGTTAAGAAATGCAAACAAAATTTTGGGGTTTTTTCTATGTTTGGGTGTGTGTGTGTGAGGAGCACAATTTTGTTCACCTTTTTTGAAGCTTAATAACTCTTGTGCTTTTTGTCAAAAATTTTCTGAAATTTGGCAGAGAGGGAGGTTTATTAGGGGACTGATGCTATTAAATTTTGGTGATTGATGGTTGAGGGACAATAAAGGGAGGTCATGTATTATAACTCGAGTAAGGTCAGACTTAATGATGATTTTACTTGTTATTAGCATTACAATTTTTTTATAAAACCCATTCCTACCTTCATAATTAAGCTTTTTGCCATTTTATAATATTAAAAACTTTTTATATTTTTAATTATTAAAATATCATAACAGATGGCACCATACACACAGTTTTATTAATAAATGTTGCTGGGAAATTAAGTAACTCATTGCTGGATTTTTCACAGTAATTTAACTAAGAGATACAGATTACTAGGTTAAGTACAATATTTCTATGTGAAACTACAAATAGTGTAAATCCATATTTTATTTTAGTTAAATTGAGAATAATGCCAAAGATGTTTTGTACAATACCTGGTTGCAAGTCAGGCTACACTGTATAAAAAGGTAATGAAAAACCTGAAAAATGACATTTTTTAAGCCAAAGATTAGTCAAGTAAATCTATGGAATCATCACATACCACAATTTGATCTAAAATTAACAACAAAATGAAGTATATGCAACTTTTATTTTGATGATAGGTTTCTGAAAACATTTAAGCACACAATAGATGGTAATGTTGAGATTCCTGTGGGAAGTGGGAATTAACCCCTGAAACTATTCTCACTAAATTTCATATGCCCTCTTACAAAGTTATCTACTAAAATCAAAACAACAATCAAATCTAAATGATTACAACACAAGCCAGTTAAATTACCACATATTAATACAAAAGGTAAACTTTCCTATGGCATTTATAAAATTAATTAATTTTTTAGTAACTGAACCATCAAACAGAAGCACATGTGACATGCAATTAGATTCTTGCACGGACAGATGTGAGAGCAATCATCAGCAAAAAATTCTCAAACTACATACATGTATGTATGTAGTTTGAGAATTTTTTGCTAGTGAGTATGTTTATTCAGTAGTAATACATTAATTGACAAGACTATGTCTTGTTTATAAAATTGTACTGCCGTTTTATGTTACCAGTGTAGAGGTATGAAGGAGTACATGTCAAGAGTTGATATTTGGCACAGAGTATTAGGTGCCCAAATCATTTGCACATAAAAAAATCCAGACTTGTAGGTAGTCAGGGGACCGAGAACCGAATCAAAATAAAATCCAAGATGGAGATCCTCTTCTACAAACAGACAAAACAGCCACCGAAGTCAGGTGGGGGAGAATACCACCCACAGTCATTCTAAGAAGTGAACTCTGACCTTAGGACTGAACAGGTAGTTTCTTCTATGTTAAATAAAATTTGTAATCTAATTTTATAAATTTGGGAGTGCTTCAAATCTGATGTTAAAACGGTTTTATGTCGTTACAAGTGGGGTTTTTTAACATTATCTAGTATAGTAAAACCGTGGGATCAATAAAAATTTGACATTATATTAGGGTTGTCGTTACATCCGATAACGTTATAATCGGGTTAAACTGTATATTGTTTGTGCAAAATAAAAAAATAATTTCAGACAATACAACAGCCACGATTATTTTTTTCAAAAACAGGAAATTTTCATTACGCATCGACAAAAATTCAGCCCAGGCCAACACACAAAGGAGAGAAATTTTAAAATTGGATAGGTTAATTTCATTGAAAATGCATCGTGGTCAGCAAAGTTTGACCGATTGCACCCAAAAGCAGTGATACCAAAGAAGATCGGAGAATGAGAACAAGATCCGCCTTGAGCGTCAAAGTGATTCCGCTTAGTAGAGAGTCTCCGAGACATAGTCTTGTCCCAAATACGGTTTTGCCGTTTTACTTGTTGAGGTATAAAATGGAAAAAGAACAAAAAAATTAATTCCAAAAACAGTGTGCTCCTGTTACTCTAATATGAACTATTACTCGTTAGAGTAATAGGAAAGACATTTACTGTTATAAGCTTGATGTGAGGTTGCAGAGTTGTGTGAACCCAAGTCAGGATGAAAGAGAAGCGGAAATTCATACATAGGTCTGGGATACCGAGACAGATCCAACAGTTACAAAATATTCATCCAATTTATTGATTATTATTCCCTGGTTTTTCCAAATTTTATCAGTTCTATGAGTGTCAGAATCAATATTCAACCTCCCAGTTCCAACATATGTTTGATTCTTGATCAAGACTTGCCTCATTTATTTTATATCATTGTTACAAGTTTCATTTAGCAAACTCCTTTCTATAATAGACATTCTTAAGCTCATCTAATGAGGGATTCAGAACCTATGAGAGGCCTATACTGAATGATTCACTATCTGAAATGTATTACCAATAAATTTTTTTGAAAGATTTAATCAGCCAAAATTCATTGTCTCTGATTACTAGATATGAACCATCACTAGTCTCCAGCTTGTAGTCTCATTTAAACTTGGTTGTAAAATGATATTACATCTGTCCCATTTAAGTAATATACCATTGGAGTTACTTTATTTTAAAATAATGTTTTTACTTTGTTTAAAAATGATAATTATTTGTCTGCTGTTTTCATGTTAATTGACACTTGTATCAATGGAGCATGCCACTGACTGCATAATAATATTTTGTTATTTTGTTTAATCATTGTTAAGTTTTTGCCATTTTTTTATTTTTTTAATAATTTTTTTTGTTTTGACATTTATTCTGCAAAATAAAATAATAGCAAATAATCACAAAAATAATTCATAAAGTCTTGTAATTAATAATTCTTTTTGCTGTTCTGGAAAAACAGATGCAATCCTTTTTTAATAAAGCATGATAGGAGAAAAATGGGCTAAATTCAATCAAACACCATCAACTGGCAGAAAATGGTATATTACTGATTTTACAACATAGTGGCATGACCATGATTATTTATAGATCATGCTTAAAACCACTAATAACTATTCCTCTATTTTCATATATGATAATGAAAGAGAGCACATTTTATCATCATATGTGCTCTATATTTCAATGGTGAAAGTATATAATAGACAGAACAAGTCAACTCTTCTAATCCTAATAGAAACTTTTAGAATGTTCTAGAATGTGTAGCATTTCATATAATCCTGCTCAAGAACTTCCAGACAATAACCCAGGAGAAGTCACAAACCAATGACAATATATTGGGTCTTGGTGGGTGACCATGATCTGCAAATTATTATTATTATTCTTTTTTTATAAAAACATTTTAACCTTTTTCTGTTTTCATCTATTAGATATTATTTATCACTCTGTTAAGTAATTTTATAAACATGAAATACAACTACTCAAAAACACTGAGTAAACTTGATACAAAGCTGCAAACTATGTTTATAAATATGTACAGTTGTCCCTTGATAATCCGACAGGTATGGGACCAAAGGTGTGTCAGATTACCAAAAGTGCCCGGATTACCGAAAATAATTACATATTTCGCATTGTTTTGCTAGCAGTAACTTACAATATTCTCTACTCCAACTGTTCAAACAGAACTGCTCACATAAAACACACGAAATGTGTGTCATCGAGTAAGAATTGGATGGGGAGATTCACATCGCGACATGCTTCTGTGCAAGCAGACACGTAACGGGGAC
>NW_019384651.1:113296-131022 GCF_000671375.1 Centruroides sculpturatus | reverse complement strand
ATAAATAAAACAACTGGCAATTCTATTTTGTTTTTTTGCAAAATATTTTATACCTGTGGAGTTCTCACTTTACATATTGCATTTTTTATTAACCCGGCGTGAATGAGATGAGAAATTGTCACACCAGCTATGAGGTGGGTAGGATATACCCGAAACTTCAATGCAGAATTTTTTATACTATAATTGTGTAAAAAGTATTTTTTCACTTGGGATAATAAAAATAGTATCTATTCAACAAGATGAGTAAATAAAATATTATGTTTAAGATTGAAAAGCATTTTTTTTAATTGAAATAACAAAGTGTCTATATTTTCTTTGAAAAACTACAAGTTTTGGTAGTTTAACATTTTTTTGTATAAAATTCTAACAAAATTACTTCTTTGGTTAATCAACATAACTATAGTATCTTTCAATTATAAAAATAGAAAAAAAACAAAGTTCTTATGAGATCAATTTGCACAGCACCAACATTACACCTACAAATCAACACAATCTCCACACATAAAAATCGCATGCTTCATACATATTGGCTTTTCACACTTCGAACAGCAATGTTTTGTTTTCCTATCTGTTTTTTAGTACACTCACTACACCTGACATATTTATTAGCCATTTTTTTGGAAACAGATAATGAAGGTTCTCCCAGTTGATCAGTAATCACTTTTCGAGTTTCCCTTGGAAGATGTGTTTTTTTGTCTAATGCAAAGACTATCATTTGAGAAATCTAGAAATAAATCTAAAAATACTATAAATAACTATAACTCATAAACTTACTATCAACTCAAAAATGTAACACCGACTATGAGGTCGGGTGTGACGTACCCCAGTCACCTTTGCTCATGTGTATCTCCCGCTGACGCAGGCGCAACACTAAACTCAACACTGCACTCGTCTCCTACTCCCTTATCTCCAGCTACTGTGATGACGGGATTTCCATGACAAAAATAACATTAAATAATCTGCATTTAAAATCTTCTCGGGTATGACATACCCCCTCACTCACACCGGGTTAAGATGTGTTTCTGCATATATTTCTGTCTTTATATGAATAGTTGTAAGTATAAAGCTAAAAAATAAACCTAAGCAATAATAATACACTTTAAAACTAGTCTATTTTAAACAAAATTGTTGTTTACTTTTTTCTTACTGTTTTACAGATTACAATTTTAATACTAAATTTATAATCTCTCTCTCTCTCTCTCTCTTGAATTTTTGCTTCTCTACAAAATAATAACAACTAATTCATGGCAGTATTTCCCAGTTTTTCATGAAAGCATTGCCAAGCGTATGAGATGCTTTTTCCATCCCTAAAGTCAATACAACTGCCTGTCAGGTCAGCCTTGTATATTTCTAAAGATTCTATACATCTTAAAATTGCCACCAAATCTTTACATATATAATTTATATTTTACATCTGTATTTTTTGTTCCAATTATTTAAAAAAGTTTTGAAATTGGTTCTGCACATTCCAATTTAGAATGTTGTTGACCTGATGCAGATCTTGTAAGATTGGAAATGATTGTTGAATTTTACATTACATAGTTTATTTATTGCATTTATTATGTAATTACATTAACACAGTTTTTTTTCAATAACATAATACTTTAAAAATATTTTTCTTTTATAGCAATAAACAAAGAGATTAATCTATCTTATGTATCTGCACTGATATAATTATAGTAGTTTTACATGTGTAAAGTATGAAATTACTTTTATTTGTCAATAAGGTTTTTCAGTAAGTGATAAAATATTTAACACATCTTAAAAACTGATAAACCAAATGAAGGCATAAAGTTTGTAATATTTAAAAAAATAATCAAAAATATTAACATTATATACTGTATTTATGTTACTTACACAAACCGACATTTCAATATGTTTTATACAGAAATGGAACTTAAATTTTTGATTCTGAACATTGATTTCATACAAGATCTAAGTACTGTATCTCATTTTTAAGAAAATTATTTTTCATATGAATTATTTTTCAATTTAAGAATGTAAAATTCACCACAATAAAAGTCTCAAACTGTACATACTAGTAGTAAAATTTATCAATTTCTAAATTTTTCCGACTTTTATTCATTATTATTTTGTTTAAATATTAACATAATAAGAATTGTATTGGTTTAATAATTTGTGGCTATATCCAATTTTTTAAAGATTTTATTAATGTGAGACAGTCATAAATTAATCTTTTTATTTCAATTTGTAAGATTTACATAATAATCTGTGTTATCTAAACCTGTTTTTAGAAAATGAATTATATCTGTATTATAAATGGAATGTGCAAGTGTAGTTTACATAAAATGCCTTACAGAAAAATTAAGCAAATTATCACCATCAGTCATTCCTGCTGATACCCAGATCATGAAAAATAAAACTTTTATACCACTACTACTTTTCTCCAAACTCTTCTATTGACAGACAAGTTTTTAGCCTAAAGTTAAATTCTATCAATACACTTTTGTCTAGGATGTCCCTTTGTTTTTCCCCCTCTGATTTTAGCTTCAAATACCTGTTTGGCTAGCAAATGTTTACAATAAATCACTTTTTAAACTATTAATATTAGTCAGTCTATTAATTTTGATGTTTTTGGTAATTCATTGATTTCAGGTTTAATAAATTACAAGTAAATAAAATTTGTGGCATTTATATTGAATTTATTATTAAAACTAAATATTTTTAATCTTGAAAACAAAAACCCTCATTTCTCATCAAAAGATTAGAAACTGATCTGTTATATGAAACTATTAAAAGAAGCATTCTAAAATGATAGTTTTAAAAGGTATCTTTCATGGCATTTACAAATTCATAAGTATTTTCAGTATTATAACCTTTAAAGACTACATCAGTGATTAAATTATGATTCATTAAGATCAATATTTTAAGCAAACAATATATTAAAATAATAATAAAAGCAGATTAGAAGAATAATTAATAACATCAAGTTTAAATAACTATTCACCACACCAACTTAAAAAATTACTCATATAGAACCATTTTACGGTGTGGTAACATTGAAAAACATCAAGTTTTTTGCTCCGTTCATTAAGATTTAAATCCTTTAGTAGAAAAAATGTTTGAAGTATAAATTATTTAAAGAAAACTATTTATCTCAAAAATACAAAAAATATGGTAAATTATTATTCTGAATACTTTATTTGCTTAAGAAGAATGTGAGAGAGAATTATTAATTTAAACTTGCATATATCTCTAAGCCCAATAGCTATATATTTAATCCAGCAATCACGTGACTTTACACAAAACTATAGATTTATTTTTTAATATAAACAGAATAATTTCAAATAAATCAATACAATTTAATTAATTTATTTATTTAAAAACAAAAAATTTATTCTTGTAATTTTTCTGAAAAACACATTTTCTTTTGTGCTGGCTCATCATCTTTACTTTGTAATGTGACTTCTTTAGGCAACTTAAATGATACTCTCATCATTTCTTTATTTGGAGATACATTTCTCACAAAAGTCACTTCTACATCAGTTTTCAACTGATATTGTAAATAAAATTCTATTGTTTGTTTTGCTGCTTCTTTGTAATTATCAGCATCTTTAATAAAGCAATAACAATGGATAAAAGGCATTTCACCATATTCGTCATCTGTTAAATCACTATAGAATCCTATAAACTCATTTAAAAATTCAGCTGCACTAGCTGGAAGATTCATTACAATATGTATTTTTGATAATTTATTATTTTTCCAAATTTCTTTTACTTTTGGTTTAATTACTTCATGAATAAAATTTCTTCCATCCATATTATATGTTTTTATCCAAGAATCTACTTTATTAGCTAGTACATTAATATTAAGCCATTCAAAACTATGAACATTAAGATCATTTGCAAATACTTCACACTTCTTTTTTGCAGCAGGTATTGCAAATGGACCAACACCAGCAAAAACATCAAACAAGAAATTTCCAGATTCCAATTTTGAAATAATTCGTTCATGTTCTGTACAAAGTCTAGGATTCCAATAAACTTTTGAGAAATCAAATTTATAAATACAACCATTTTCTTTAACACAAACATTCATATTATTTTCACCACTAAGAATTTCCATTGTGAAGAATCTAAAGGTAGAATCTATAGTGTTGGTTTTGTTAACTACTGTTTTAACATTCTGAAGTTTATCCAAAAAGACTTCTCCAATTAAATTTTTGTATTCAAGCACTGGTTCTTTTAGATTTAAATGTAAAATATGACCAATTATACTATAAGATGTCACACGAAGATCAGGAGGCAATACAGCTTTGAGAATAATATCAGGTCTCCAATTTTCATAACCAATATCTAGTTTCTTCCAAGTTAAATTTTCTTCTTTTATTTTATTTTCTAATAATTTAGTTATTTCAATATCTTTAAAATCATTAAAACATTTAATCAAGTCAGGATTAATATATATAAACTTTATATTTTCACAATTTGTTTCATGCAAACTCTTGAAGTTAAACAATTTTAAAATATATGGTTTCACTATTTTAAGAATTTTTAAAGAACTCTCTTTTGGAACAGATAAACAAGGAACGTCTACAGTTTTTCTGAAAGCATCACGATTTAATTGCTTCATTCCTCTAACAGATTCAGGTGGTAAAAGAATGCTTGTCTTTTTATCTTGATTCATTGTTGCTTCAATACACAACTTATTACATATGAAAAAAAAATTAATAATTTTTTTTGGAAAAGTTAAAATAACATTGTTTATCATATTTTTAGAAAATGTTCTCCATATGTTTTGATGATTAAGCTGAGTGATTTTTAGAACAGCAAAATGTTTCCCATAAATTCTGTAAAAAAGTATTTATATTTAGTTTTATGTATATTTTTAAATAATTACCGTATTTACTCGCATATAAGATGAGGTTTTTATTCATTTTTCTCTGCTTCAATAACCTAGGTCATCCTATATGCGTGAGCGAAGAATTCATTTCGTTTTTGCAATAATTTTTGTAAACCGTGTATTTTTTACTGGATGCTCACCCTCTGGTGTTTAAAAACAAAAGTAATTTATCCAGGTCATTTGAATCATTCTTGTGTATTATCAGGAGTAAAGATGAATAGCAAAAAGAAAAGCCAAGCTTTTGAATTGAATTCCAAAATTACACGTGAGCCCAATATAAGTTTTAATTCATTCCCACATAAAAACAGATGATTATTTGGAAATCAGAATTTGAAGAAACTCATAAGTGTAATCGACAGAGTGAATTTGACTGTTAAGAATTGACAAACAAGGTTCCCAATAATTGTCCAGCTTTACATGAACAAATTATGTTGTCGATTTTACAAGATTTTTACTTGAAGTTTAAAATGCCAGTAATTTTTGTGGAAAAATGTGTGCATTTACATGCATTTGACATTTTATTTGTGGTTAAACGAAATAAAATTAGAATTGTATTAATAAATCTAATTTTCTTTCTTTTGATTTTTAAAGTCACACCTCATCCTATATGATATCATCTTATATCCGAGTAAATATGGTATTATGCTGTTTGCAATTATTATAGTATTTAAAATTTACTTTTCATAACTAAAAATGACTTATTTAAAATATTACCGAAATGATATTTTCTTTTGTAAGCACTAGTCATTACTGTTAAAATTCAATAAAATCTGAACTCCATTCACAGAGTCTAGTAAATTAATCATTTGCAATGATTATTTAAAAACAGCCAATGATCATTATAAAATATAGTACAATTAATAAATATGATTATTTAGCATTATAAATTCTTTCCATAAACTAACAACATGAATAGACAAAATTACTGTGAATAACAATCATATGTACAGTACTGTAGGCTCTACATTATGTATTCCACAATACCTGTAATATTATCTATTTTCTTATTTTCATTTAAAACAGAGTCACGAAATACAAATTTTCAATGGAAACTAACATTGCATGTTTAGCTAACATTTATATTAATTTTATATAACAGGTATTAACTGAAAATAATCATATAGGCCCTATTAATCATTATTTTTCATATTGATGGAAAGTAGCAATTAAATAATTATTTGTAGATAGTAATAGTGAGAAATATTTCAATACAATTTGATTGAACTGCAACAAAGCTAATAAAATCTAAAAAATGTACAGTACAACTCATTTCACAAATCTTGGCATGGCTATAAGAATTCACAGTAGCAGAGACCAGTCTATTACTTAGAATCTAGTCTTTAGAAATGGATTGTTTGACAAATCTTTGACAAGACCATTCTGCATTACCAAAAAAAGGCTCTTGAACTTGTTTAAAACTGCCAGTGCCTCAACCAAGAACTCTACAAACTTCAGTGAAGATATATTAAATGATTTGTATGTTTATTTTAAATAAAAAAGTTTAAAAACTATTAGTATTGTTCCTATATTAAAAATGAGTATATTAATTTTTGATATAGTAAAAATCTATCTAAAACAAAATGGAACATAATCTTTTGTAAAATGAAAAAAACTGGCTGGCATGTTTTTATTAATGAAAAAAAAGCAGATGATATATGAATAGGTAGATAACTGTCAATCTAGTTGATCAGTTAACTGCCAGTGACTAGTCATATATTGTGGATCAGCCTTTATCTTTGACTGGAATTTAAAATTGGCATATAACCTGCATCCCCTTTCAAACACAGATAACTTGCACATTATCCCCTGAAATTATGGTAATTACTTTTTTATTTTTAGTGTGCTGCCCAAACACCACACTGCATCGCCATTTTTGGTATTCACACACAACCGCTATCCCTCCCCACATAGCTGCACATTCCCACTACCCACCATTTTAAATATGGACGTAAACCTCCTATCCAACAAAATTTAAATCGTTAGATCATTATTTATAGTTTACGAGATATAAACGTGACAAATCTTGTCATTTGTTTGGTCACTCCAGTTTCTCCCTATACCAAACCAAATTTAAAGACATGTTTGGATCAAAAAGGAGCAAGTGTGACAGACGGATTTCCAACTTTTTCTGTTAAAAATCTTATTCCCTGACTTTCCAGTTCTGTATGGACCCTGCATATTATATCAAGTTAATTTAAAATAATATAAAATTTATCAGTGTGTTTAATCTAACATAAAAACCAGCTTTAAGTTTGAGAGGTTATTAATTGAGATTAAACATTGTTTTTTTGTCTCAGCTCCAAATGAGGATCTGAAGCTGAGACGAACAAACGTTCTAGAAAGGCATTTCAACCATACATATTTCTGATTCCTATAAGCCTTCAAATGTTTTTTTGGGGATACTCCATTTAATTTGAAGTTGTTTATATCAAAACCAATTTTACATTCAACTGTAATTTCCAAACTTGCTGCAGAAGAACTTTTTTTTAATGATATCACTTCATTCTGTTTTGTTTATGAAACAACAAAAATAGTATAATTACTGTCACATTTAATTTTTTTGATTTTAAAATAACTTTCATATCTTAAGTTTAGTTCATAGAGGGCAAATTGCTGACAAAAAGCAGAAAATCCAACAAATATTGAGTTAGCAGTGAAGTCCTTGCTAAAAATTTTTCTGGTTTTACAAATTGTGAACATATTTTAACATGTGGAACTTTTCTGCTGATGAAAAAATATTTGCCACTGATTGGAACAATGAATTTCTGGAGATGAGAAAAAGATTTAAATATGGAAGTCATGAAGAATATACTTTTAAATTACAAGGGGGACCCAAAAAAAAAAAACCGTATTGAGAGCACGCTGCAATTCATAGACATAGTAGAGAGTTCTCCCATTACATGGGGTTAGTAGAGACCTTCACAAAACAGCTGTGCAAACAGCATCAGTTTGTATGTTTACATTTGAGCGTAGTGTTGTGTTTCTCTTACTGTTATTTTGTTCCTCCTGCAAAGTTCTGGGCGTCCTTCAACATCTTGAAACGATCTGCCAAAAAAGTGTTAAGACATCTGCGAGAGGATGAGCAAAGGAAACGCCCAGAACTTTGGCAGTAACCCACTACTTGGTCTCTCAGGGATGGCCTGTCGTTCTCCACCCTCTGTATTCACCAGATCTAGCCCCATGCAACTTTTTTCTGTTTCCAAGAATGAAGAAAAATCTAAAAGGGAAGCATTTTGATGATGTGGAGGCGATAAAAACAGCTTTGCTAAGGGACGATATCAAGGTTGAAGAGTTCCAGAGATGCTTCAAANGTTTTTACTTTGTTTAAAAATGATAATTATTTGTCTGCTGTTTTCATGTTAATTGACACTTGTATCAATGGAGCATGCCACTGACTGCATAATAATATTTTGTTATTTTGTTTAATCATTGTTAAGTTTTTGCCATTTTTTTATTTTTTTAATAATTTTTTTTGTTTTGACATTTATTCTGCAAAATAAAATAATAGCAAATAATCACAAAAATAATTCATAAAGTCTTGTAATTAATAATTCTTTTTGCTGTTCTGGAAAAACAGATGCAATCCTTTTTTAATAAAGCATGATAGGAGAAAAATGGGCTAAATTCAATCAAACACCATCAACTGGCAGAAAATGGTATATTACTGATTTTACAACATAGTGGCATGACCATGATTATTTATAGATCATGCTTAAAACCACTAATAACTATTCCTCTATTTTCATATATGATAATGAAAGAGAGCACATTTTATCATCATATGTGCTCTATATTTCAATGGTGAAAGTATATAATAGACAGAACAAGTCAACTCTTCTAATCCTAATAGAAACTTTTAGAATGTTCTAGAATGTGTAGCATTTCATATAATCCTGCTCAAGAACTTCCAGACAATAACCCAGGAGAAGTCACAAACCAATGACAATATATTGGGTCTTGGTGGGTGACCATGATCTGCAAATTATTATTATTATTCTTTTTTTATAAAAACATTTTAACCTTTTTCTGTTTTCATCTATTAGATATTATTTATCACTCTGTTAAGTAATTTTATAAACATGAAATACAACTACTCAAAAACACTGAGTAAACTTGATACAAAGCTGCAAACTATGTTTATAAATATGTACCCTTGAAATGTCAAGAAATGCAAACAAAATTTTGGGGTTTTTTCTATGTTTGGGTGTGTGTGTGTGAGGAGCACAATTTTGTTCACCTTTTTTGAAGCTTAATAACTCTTGTGCTTTTTGTCAAAAATTTTCTGAAATTTGGCAGAGAGGGAGGTTTATTAGGGGACTGATGCTATTAAATTTTGGTGATTGATGGTTGAGGGACAATAAAGGGAGGTCATGTATTATAACTCGAGTAAGGTCAGACTTAATGATGATTTTACTTGTTATTAGCATTACAATTTTTTTATAAAACCCATTCCTACCTTCATAATTAAGCTTTTTGCCATTTTATAATATTAAAAACTTTTTATATTTTTAATTATTAAAATATCATAACAGATGGCACCATACACACAGTTTTATTAATAAATGTTGCTGGGAAATTAAGTAACTCATTGCTGGATTTTTCACAGTAATTTAACTAAGAGATACAGATTACTAGGTTAAGTACAATATTTCTATGTGAAACTACAAATAGTGTAAATCCATATTTTATTTTAGTTAAATTGAGAATAATGCCAAAGATGTTTTGTACAATACCTGGTTGCAAGTCAGGCTACACTGTATAAAAAGGTAATGAAAAACCTGAAAAATGACATTTTTTAAGCCAAAGATTAGTCAAGTAAATCTATGGAATCATCACATACCACAATTTGATCTAAAATTAACAACAAAATGAAGTATATGCAACTTTTATTTTGATGATAGGTTTCTGAAAACATTTAAGCACACAATAGATGGTAATGTTGAGATTCCTGTGGGAAGTGGGAATTAACCCCTGAAACTATTCTCACTAAATTTCATATGCCCTCTTACAAAGTTATCTACTAAAATCAAAACAGCAATCAAATCTAAATGATTACAACACAAGCCAGTTAAATTACCACATATTAATACAAAAGGTAAACTTTCCTATGGCATTTATAAAATTAATTAATTTTTTAGTAACTGAACCATCAAACAGAAGCACATGTGACATGCAATTAGATTCTTGCACGGACAGATGTGAGAGCAATCATCAGCAAAAAATTCTCAAACTACATACATGTATGTATGTAGTTTGAGAATTTTTTGCTAGTGAGTATGTTTATTCAGTAGTAATACATTAATTGACAAGACTATGTCTTGTTTATAAAATTGTACTGCCGTTTTATGTTACCAGTGTAGAGGTATGAAGGAGTACATGTCAAGAGTTGATATTTGGCACAGAGTATTAGGTGCCCAAATCATTTGCACATAAAAAAATCCAGACTTGTAGGTAGTCAGGGGACCGAGAACCGAATCAAAATAAAATCCAAGATGGAGATCCTCTTCTACAAACAGACAAAACAGCCACCGAAGTCAGGTGGGGGAGAATACCACCCACAGTCATTCTAAGAAGTGAACTCTGACCTTAGGACTGAACAGGTAGTTTCTTCTATGTTAAATAAAATTTGTAATCTAATTTTATAAATTTGGGAGTGCTTCAAATCTGATGTTAAAACGGTTTTATGTCGTTACAAGTGGGGTTTTTTAACATTATCTAGTATAGTAAAACCGTGGGATCAATAAAAATTTGACATTATATTAGGGTTGTCGTTACATCCGATAACGTTATAATCGGGTTAAACTGGATATTGTTTGTGCAAAATAAAAAAATAATTTCAGACAATACAACAGCCACGATTATTTTTTTCAAAAACAGGAAATTTTCATTACGCATCGACAAAAATTCAGCCCAGGNGCACTGTATCGGAAAGACGACGAAGGACCTCCTGGTAGTACTCCTTTGCGATGGTTTGGCCTTGTGGTGCGTACTCACGACACACCACCCCACGAGAGTCGAAAAAACTGTCAACACGACCTTTGATATTGCTGCAGACCTGCCGCGCTTTTTTTGGCCTCGAGGATCGTCCCCGAAAGCCTGCTGAATCTTGCGAATTATTTACGCTCGGGTATCGCCAAGGTTTTTGGCAAAATTTGATGTAATATCGCTGCTCACGTTGTTCAGTCATTTTCCAGCTTAGTGGAATCCGACGAGAGTGCACTACATGACCTCACTCATAGGCCGATTGCCAACGACTGACGCTTCCTGCAGGCGGGAAAAAATTCAGGGCTGTGCATGACTGTCCCCTCTACAACTCCACCAAAGGAGGCCTCTCGCGCATCATTGGTTTACGCGAAAAAAAAAAGGTCCGATACTTTTTGAACAGACCTTGTATAATTATTAAATGTTAAATGTAATACTGTAATGGACAATAAATGTACTATATGTAACAATAATTAGTATATTCATGTTTAACTATCACTCATATTTGCATGGTTTTGAAAAAAAAAAACAATTAATTTTCTGCAATGCTGCTCAGTACAGATAATCATTCTAACTTTAAATTTATAAGCTTAAGTTATAAGAAAATTAATAATAAAATAAATTGAAAAAAAGAAACAAGTAATAGTAATTCCATATAAAAATTACAATAGTCCATCAGAACTGACACACAAACTGGAAATATATACTAAAACAATCACTTCACACCTAAGCGATAATTCCAGCAAACAAACAATAAAAAGGTTTAATGTTCAAACATTTTCGGCTGTCTTTCAGAGGCCCTCGTCAGGAAAAATTGCATAGAACAGAAAAAACAGCTCTATCTTTAACAGTTTTCGAACATAGCTGTGTTCTAATTTTTAACATTTAAACGATGTTGAAAACAAAAATCGTTACGTATTACAACATATAATTAAAATATTTATAAATAAAGTTATAAATAAATACAATAATAATATATATGGTGTTCATATATAAAATAATATATATGGTGGTAATAATATATTCATTGTTAAAAGTTAGCCCGATGTTTTAATGTATAAACGATGTGCGATAGGGAAAAATTGTTTCCTTTAAAAAATCATAATTATGCTTTGTGGCTTTGTAAATAATACTTCCACGATTGTGGAACAGGAATATAGTCAGAGTTAATGCAACCTTCCTTCATGCACGCTATAAAAATTTCAATAGCCTCCAACGAACGTAAGTCGTGTCGGTCAAACGCCCTGTGTAAAAGCATAGCTTCATCCCAACAAGGAGAAACCCCGGGTTCAGTAGCATACTGGGCTNAGACGAACAAACGTTCTAGAAAGGCATTTCAACCATACATATTTCTGATTCCTATAAGCCTTCAAATGTTTTTTTGGGGATACTCCATTTAATTTGAAGTTGTTTATATCAAAACCAATTTTACATTCAACTGTAATTTCCAAACTTGCTGCAGAAGAACTTTTTTTTAATGATATCACTTCATTCTGTTTTGTTTATGAAACAACAAAAATAGTATAATTACTGTCACATTTAATTTTTTTGATTTTAAAATAACTTTCATATCTTAAGTTTAGTTCATAGAGGGCAAATTGCTGACAAAAAGCAGAAAATCCAACAAATATTGAGTTAGCAGTGAAGTCCTTGCTAAAAATTTTTCTGGTTTTACAAATTGTGAACATATTTTAACATGTGGAACTTTTCTGCTGATGAAAAAATATTTGCCACTGATTGGAACAATGAATTTCTGGAGATGAGAAAAAGATTTAAATATGGAAGTCATGAAGAATATACTTTTAAATTACAAGGGGGACCCAAAAAAAAAAACCGTATTGAGAGCACGCTGCAATTCATAGACATAGTAGAGAGTTCTCCCATTACATGGGGTTAGTAGAGACCTTCACAAAACAGCTGTGCAAACAGCATCAGTTTGTATGTTTACATTTGAGCGTAGTGTTGTGTTTCTCTTACTGTTATTTTGTTCCTCCTGCAAAGTTCTGGGCGTCCTTCAACATCTTGAAACGATCTGCCAAAAAAGTGTTAAGACATCTGCGAGAGGATGAGCAAAGGAAACGCCCAGAACTTTGGCAGTAACCCACTACTTGGTCTCTCAGGGATGGCCTGTCGTTCTCCACCCTCTGTATTCACCAGATCTAGCCCCATGCAACTTTTTTCTGTTTCCAAGAATGAAGAAAAATCTAAAAGGGAAGCATTTTGATGATGTGGAGGCGATAAAAACAGCTTTGCTAAGGGACGATATCAAGGTTGAAGAGTTCCAGAGATGCTTCAAAAAGTGGGGAAAAAGACTTGACAAGTGCATCACATCTAATGGAGAGTACTTTGAAGGTGACTGAAGGAATTTTGTAAAAAAGTTAATAAAGTTTTTATACAAAAAATCTATTTTTTTTTATCCCCCCACGTATATTCTTGCAATTATTATAAGTAACTAGGTAGCCAGTTAATTAAAACTAAAAATAATAATTTAATTATTTTATTATTTTTAAATTCAAACTCTGGCTTTTGCACCAAAACTGAAATTAATTAATTAAAATTAAAATCAAATCAATTAAAACATAATATTTCAGAAAGTGTGGATAAAGTACAGTACTTGTCTGTCTTGATTGATTTGGTTGTATTTCATTCAGGCAGAGCTGAGTTTCTATTTATAGCACTTCTTTGTAAAGTATTAGTTTCAGTGGTAATAATAAAAAGTTATTTTTAAATAAAATTTCTTAGCAGAAAGTTATTTAACTTGTTGCTAGATTTTTTGAAAAAGTGATATCATGGATATGTTATTATGGAATCCATTAAAACATAATATTTCAGAAAGTGTGGATAAAGTACAGTACTTGTCTGTCTTGATTGATTTGGTTGTATTTCATTCAGGCAGAGCTGAGTTTCTATTTATAGCACTTCTTTGTAAAGTATTAGTTTCAGTGGTAATAATAAAAAGTTATTTTTAAATAAAATTTCTTAGCAGAAAGTTATTTAACTTGTTGCTAGATTTTTTGAAAAAGTGATATCATGGATATGTTATTATGGAATCCATGATATCCATAATGTAAGAATAAACGAAAACACAGGAGTATAATTAGATCCCATCTGGTACCCTTACTTCAACATCTGAAACCTATTAGCCAGCAAGTAATATTTATATCACCAATACCAAATACAGTAATACCCCGAACTTACACGATAGGTGGGACCAAGCGATAACCACGTAAGTCAAATTTGCGTAAGTCAGGGTATAATTTCTCAATGTGTGTAAAATCCAAGTCGGGTGTATGTAAGCTAATAAATGTTCTCGTTAATCTTATATCGTCTTTTGATTCGTTCATTGTTATAAGAAATCACCACATAGAGTCTCTGAAGGCTCCGTAGATATAACAAACACAGAAATAAATAACACAAAATAAATTGTAGCTATGTGTCGATTCCGCACGACACGTCCAAACACGTAAGCTGAACAATTGTGTGGGGGAATGAGTAATCCAGAGTTGCGTGGCGCTCAAACAAAAGACGAATCGACGAGATTTGAAAATCACATAACTCCGGGTTCGCGTAAGTCGGGGTAGTGTAAGTCGAGGTATTACTGTACCACCCTATAGTAGCATCGCTTCTGTAGTAGGGAACATTGTATGAGTTAACTGTCTGCTAGAACTTATGTAACCTTACTTAAAACAGCTCTCATTTTTGTAACTGTAATCTTGAGCAAAGATTTTAATCTGTGGTTGCTATTTGTTTGGAAAACATAATGTAACAACTGTAAAAAATTCTGAAAATGAAGTTATCAATGCATCAGCAACAAAATAGAATGTTTCTTTTATGTATGTATAAAAATGTAATTTTGTACTATTTTAATTCAAAACCCAAATGTCTGCAACAAAAAACCACTTGTAATTTTGTAGATGCCTGTATGTCCACCAAATTGTAACAAATACGGCTGAAGGTTGACAGACCACTTGTCCAAAATACATACTGTTGTCATAATAAACCTGTGGCTACCTACTTCTGTGTGATCACTCCAACAACATAGCGTGTGATAAGTCCTCCAATAAAGCCAAAACTTAGTGCTCATAGTTTCATATTTCACAGAAAAATAAATGTAATGTTAAATAATAATTTAGTTTATATTTTCACTTGTACTTGTCAACCAGTATATTATTATGTACATGAGACTGAAAGAATATCAAAAACAAGACTAATAGAGCATATATGAGCTGTGAAGTATAATTACATTAGCTCAGCAGTTTGCCACACACTGCAATCGTGCCAGTTGTGAGATCTCACTCAACAGCATCGAAATTCTTTAAAAAAGAAAACATTTTGAACATCTAAAAGTTATTAAAATAAATGAAAATAACAATGAATTTAAACACTGGCATTGTCATCAGTGAGATCGGCAACCATTACTACAAAAATAAAAGGATTCCATTTTAAGATGTTCTTCCTTTCCATCTTTTAATTCACTATACTGTATAACAATCAGACTCCCTGATAATAGTAGAAAAGCATTTTTGCCTTGTTTTCTGGCTAGTTTTTATTGCTTTTAAAGTTTTTATTCCTTTTATTTGTCAATTTTTTCTATTTTTAGTAAGGTTTTTTAATTTTACAGATATAATACCCTTTTATTGTTTTTTTATTAGTATTTATTCATTTTACCATATTTATTTATTTTTAAATTTCTTTCAGTTTTACCCTATGCTTTTAACACTTAATCCAGGTGTCACCATTAGTTATATTACAAGTAATTTTTTGTTTTTTTGTAAGTTATATGCATATTTAAAAATAAATAACTATAAATATGTTCTTTAATTTCTTTCTTATATAATTTTATCATTATATGTAATAAGGACTAAAGAGGACATATGGCCTGAAATGCATTTCCTTTTATAAAAATAGAAAATAAAATCTATCTTTTCCATCAAGAAAAGTGTTCCTGTATGATAAGGTCTCTGTAGCAAATTTGTGCTTAATTCCAAAGAACATACAATTATGTTATAATTCCATTAATCCTTTAATACAGTCAAATTTTATTAGTTAAAAATGTAATGTTAAAGCTGCCCAATAAAAATATCTTCAACTTGTTAAAAACTTTATGTGAAAAAAGTACATAGCATTTAACAGTACATGTAATTAGATAATGTCATCAGAAACATAAATTTATTGGACATTTCAATTAAATACAAAAATCATCAAAATTAACTTCAAAATTTTCATTCTCACAGATATGTTCATGTTCAATATTTTCATCCTCCTCCTTTGTCCTTGTTGTATACATTTCTTCCAACACCATGGCAAAATACTTGCCAGAAGATTTGTCTTGAAAAAGACAACCAAAGTTCCAGTTCCAGTCACCATTCACAATCTTGAAAATGTAACCAATAACTTTTTTATCATTTATTTTTATTAATTTTTCCTCTTCTATATAAAATTTGTCTGAGAGATTTTCATCATTGACGAAGAAACAATGTTCAAATCGTCTTTTGCTAAACGAAACTCCATCATCTTTGTAAAACTGTGTATAACATTTTAGAAATCTCTTCAATCCACCCATATTGTAATAGGAATCATCAGATAACTCCTCGTCTGATGTACTAGCAATAGAGTCAAATGATGAGTCAGGATTTTCAACTGATGAATAATCATCATCAGTAGAAGATTCATCATCAGAAAATAAACCTATGGGAAATCCCCAGTTTCTTACATGCATCCAATCATATCTATTCATATAATTTGGTACTTTGAAATTATTTCCAATATCAGATTTCATTAAATATTCATCTATCTTCTCCGGGGAAATGTTTTCATGATGAACTATTTTTACTTTAGAATCATGCAATGTACTCAAATTATATCTACCAGGTAAGAATTCTCTTTTGGTATTTATTTCATAAATAATTGTACCACCACAAGATTTGATTTTTTTATTTTTCTTCAAGAATATATCTTGTATATCTCCAAATCCAACAAATCCAGTTACCTCCATTTGACTTTAAATCTTAAATGAGGCAAAAAATCTTAAACTTATCTGTAAGAAAAACGCATTTAATTCCAAAATATTAATGAAATTTATAATATACTAAGTAAATTTTAATAAAATAAATTAAGTATGAAATGCAGCATGTGTTTATTAAAACCCTTCGATGGGTGCACTGCAGCATTTTGCTATACAATATAGATAAAGTTATTTTTAAGATTACAGGTGTTGTGGAAGTGCACTTGAGTATTCTTTATTCATACCAGATGTAACCATATATGGTTCAAATGGTCTTTCTTTCTTTAACCATTTACTTGTTAATGAGCTTCAAATAGTTGTATCATTTCTGCAGTGTACTTGCTGTTACGTGCCTTGCCATGTAAGTATAATTTTCGTTTACTATCTCATTTATTTTTTAAATATATTTGCAACAGTAGCTTTTTTATTCACATTTTTTGCACAAATATTTTAATTTAATTATATCATAGGATTTAATAAGTTTTTAGAACTATATTCCTTTGAAAATATATCAAGCAGTTTTCAGGATGTTTATATTTTTGTGATATTTTTAGGTCTCATAAAGCTTTGACTCAGAATGAGTTGGATAGAGGAAAGAGAAGAGCCAAAAAACACAAATTATGACAGTGAAATTAAGTCAGAAGAGCAGGAGATTGTAGAAGTAGACAATTATGACAGTGACTCTAAACCACGTGTTCCCAACCTATGGGTCGCGACCCAGAAAGGGGTCGCAACGGGTTTTCTGTGGGGTCGCCAACTTATGCAGTAAACTAAAACAAAATTTTCACTATAATGCAATATTTATTTTTAATGGTGTCTTAAAGTTTGAATAATTTCATATATTTTTAAAAAATTAAAATAAGTGTAATCTGGGTA
>NW_019384651.1:70384-111015 GCF_000671375.1 Centruroides sculpturatus | reverse complement strand
GAGATGGAAATTTTTAGGGCATACGACACATCCACTTGTATTAATTCAAGGGACGAAATCGGCCTATCCATGGCGTGGCAAAACCTACTACATACAGAATAACAACGAAATAATATTTACTAAGTGTTAAAATATAATAAAATCTACAGGGGAACGTGTGAGAACAACATTAAATAAATAATTATGTATCGCACAAGCACGTTTTTAAATATCATAATAACATCTTTCTCTTGACTTGGAACATTGATCGTTGGCTCCGAACGCTTTCAAACATAGCGCGTGATGGAACAAGCAAACGAAAAGAACGATTCAAACTCAACAGAGTTTGGATTTATTCAAATTTCCTTTTTATGGTGTTCGATCCAGCTATTTCACCTGAAGAAGAGCCCGGAAGGGGTTATGAGAATGTTCGTCTATGATAGATTAATTGGATACGCATCGGTTATAGGTTCATGTAAGTCGTATTTATTTCATTCAACCCGGTGTGCAGTTGCTATTTTACAAAAAGATAATCTTTAAGCAGACATAAAAAACTGGCCCACAAACTGGAAATATAAACTAAAACAACCACTTCACATCTAAGCGATAATTCCAGCAAATGAACAACAAAAATATTTTAACGTTCAAACGTTTTCGGCCGTCTTTCAGAGGCCCTCGTCAGGAAAAATTGCATAGAATAGAAAAACAGTTCTATCTTTTTAACAGTTTTCGAACATAGCTGTGTTCTAATTTTTAACATTTAAACGATGTTGAAAACAAAAATCGTTACGTATTACAACATATAATTAAAATATTTATAAATAAAGTTATAAATAAATACAATAATAATATATATGGTGTTCATATATAAAATAATATATATGGTGGTAATAATATATTCATTGTTAAAAGTTAGCCCGATGTTTTAATGTATAAACGATGTGCGATAGGGAAAAATTGTTTCCTTTAAAAAATCATAATTATGCTTTGTGGCTTTGTAAATAATACTTCCACGATTGTGGAACAGGAATATAGTCGGAGTTAATGCAACCTTCCTTCATGCACGCTATAAAAATTTCAATAGCCTCCAACGAACGTAAGTCGTGTCGGTCAAACGCCCTGTGTAAAAGCGTAGCTTCATCCCAACAAGGAGAAACCCCGGGTTCAGTAGCATACTGGGCTAGTATGCAGTATTATACTTCCCCTTGAACACATCATACTTGTGGGCTCATATTCTAGCTTCTAGAGACCGATACGTGGACCCGACATATGTTATACGCCTATTGAAACGATTGTCTTGCAATGGAATGCGGTACACTCCTGGCACTTTCTTGTCCTCAGACTTGTCTTTTGCATTAGATAAGATTCTAAAAATGTTCTGTTTTCTCCTATAAGTTAAGTGCAAGTTTAAATCCTTAGCAATTCTATTATAAATTTGTTAGAAGGACGGTTCGTAAGCTATTGATATAACCACCTGCTTGCACTCTGCATCATTAAGCCTCGTGTTGGTGGTAGTTATTGTAGATAGCTGGTTGGCATCGAGCCTGTTTATTAAGGACTGGTGGTACCAGTGTGCAGATGCTATGGACTTGATGCATTTCAGTTCGATATGTGTATCAGAAGTGTCCGAGCAATGGGAGAAAGCCCTAGCAACTAGAGCCCGGAAAGCCGCTACCTTAAAAGGCCAAGGGTCTGCTGATTTAGCAGGTATAAAGAGGGGAATGTATGTGGGTTTGCGTTAAATAGATATGGTTATATTTTTATTCGCCATACTAATCTTGACGTCCAAGTATCTAACCTCTGTGCGACTTTCCTGATCTAATTCTAGTGTTAGGCCGTAGGCTTTGTTGTTAAAAACTTTTAACACCTCTCCTATATCAGGTTTGGTTTTCCATATAATCGAAATATCATCTACATACCACGTATAGCTAAGGATATTGTGTTGTAAGCTCACTAAGACTTTCCTCTAATTTACGTAAGACGAGTTCGCACAGATCCCGAGATAGGGCTACCCATCGGTACTCCTCTTTTTTGGATGTAAGTTTGACCATGAAAATAGAAAAAGGAAGAATAGCATATTATATGCATCAGCTCTAATATTTGGGATTGGAATCTCTGGACGTCAGGTGTGGTGGTGAGAAAGAAATCTCTTAGCGCACAGGAACATGGTTCCAAACAAAAACTGTTAAAGATAGAGCTGTTTTTTCTGTTCTATGCAATTTTTCCTGACAAGGGCCTTTGAAAGACGGCCGAAAACGTTTGAACATTAAACCTTTTTATTGTTTGTTTGCTGGAATTATCGCTTAGGTGTGAAGTGGTTGTTTTACAATAGTCCAATATGATTTTTCATTTCTTTGAAAATGACTGGCTACCTACACTTCTGTGAATCTTTGTTAATGAAATTTTCTTCCAAAACGTTCTACTTTATTAAATATTTATCATGAGATGATGCCTAATGTCTACCTATAGGCCAAATAACTTGACATTTAATTATTAATAATAGCATTATTATAGCCTGACAATATCTGACAATTGTTTGGCTTTAATATATAACTATTGGGTTTTAGATATTTATATTTGATAAAATCATTGAATTAGTCAAACTTCTAGTAGAAGCTTATGTTATAAAATTTGATATGAATAATCAAAGTTTGAGAGAAAATTATTGAATTCTTATATTGCTTCACAACAACAAAAATGTACTGAATGAAAACTTACTTCCTAGCCTGTTTTCATATTGTTTGTTTACATCCAACTTTTCTTATGTGAAATACTATTTCAAATAATTCAAGCTAGCATTATTTCATAATATTCAGCATTAATTAGAAACAATAAGTTCATAAAGCCTAATATCAAAATATAACATATCACAATTTGAATAAAAATTGTTAAATGTTCTCAATATAATTCTTTTCTATTTTTAAAGCAGTCTTACTAATCAACAAATTTGTTTTTGTACCATTCCCACAATTTATATATATTTAACCATGAAAATATATATAAGTACAATTTAAGAAATCAACATTGCTCAAATATTTCTCCAATTGGGTGCTAATTAATTATTTAATAAAATTAAAATACAAATTTATGTAAGTGGCATTATAACTATATTTTTAGCTATGTGTCTGCCTTTCTCACATTTTTTTCTTTTCTAACTAAATAATATATCTAGGTTCATTATACATAAACATATACACACCCCTACACCTACACAACCCTTACACACACACTGAAACTTGAAACAGCAACAAAATGGAAATTTTTGTTCTGCACAATGAGCCACAACCCTCTCCAAAATGTCACTGACCTTCTACAGAAGTCAGCCAATGATGTCATATCCTATCAGTTGGTGGTGTGTTAAAAAGATACAATGTACACAAAGCAAAATTTTAGTTAATATATTAAATAATAAAAATTCTTAAATTATAAAACATTACGTATTATACAAATTTTAATTTCTCTCAAATTTCTATGATATAATACTTTAAAAATTTGAAAAAGATAAAATTACAATATTTCAATCACCTATCTCTATCATAAAAATATTAATTAATACCCTTGTTTTACAGAAAATCACTTATGGCAGCTGCTATTTTCGTTGTGAATGTCTCTCTTTAATCCGATTTTCAGTTTGGTAGACTATCATATACAGCTTTCAGGTTATGAACTTCTTTTATTGGTTTGTCAAATGCATTTCGGACTCATTTGTATTTTAAGTCCCTCTTCAGTACAAACTCAGATTCTGTTTTCTAAAAACCCCCGGTGTATAATTGGTAACGTTGGAAAGAGTTTAAAAATACAGCCATTTACAAACACTTCAAATACATATTCACATTAATACGTTGTACCTGTTAAATACATATACACATTAATACATTGTAACCAATAAAAGAAGTTCATAACCTGAAAGCTGTATATGATAGTCTACCGAACTGAAAATCAAATTAAAGAGACACATTCACAACCCTTGTTTTAGTTAAACAGGAAATGACATCACAATTTTTAATTTCTTGTTTTATAACTTTAAGGAATAATAACAGATATAGCAGCAATAGTAAAATAATAATGTCACACACAAAAAAAAGCTAAACTAAAATTCCAGTGGTTCAAATCTACATCATCTAGCTCCAGTGCCTAGCACTTTTATCTATTTGACTATCGCTGCTCAGAGATGTAAAACTTTCAAAGACTTATAAGCCAAACACTAAATTTTCAAAGGCCCAATTTTGGGAAACACTTGAGAAATGGGTTCTATTATTAGGGGGACCAGAAAGTAATGTCATTTCTGCACATATCAATATTTGTTTATCATTTATCAGCTCATTGTGTACTTCAAAGCCATACCAAAGATATTTTAAGGTTAAAGTGACTTGTTTACTTGTAAATAATTAAATCTTAAATTTTTTTTGCAGTTTTGGGTGAAATGACTAGCCAAATACCAGAAGAGGTACATATCTGGCATTGTATGCTTTTTGAGTTTCACAAGGGTAGTAATGCAACAGTTGCTACCAAAGACATTTGTGATATTTATCCAAGTGCATTAGACATTCGTAAATGCCAAAGGTGGTTTCTAAGTTCAGATCTGGTAATTTTGATCTTTCTGACATGTATCAATCAGAAAGACCAACAACTTTAGACAATAACATCTTAAGGGCAGAAGTGGAAGCAAATCTGTGTCAAAGTCAGACAATTGAGGAACTGTCAAACACTCTTAACCAACCTTGGTTGACCATCCAAGAACATTTGCAACAGATTAGTAAAGTATGCAGAGCAGGTGTTTGGGTCCTGCATAATCTGTCCAAAGAAAACAAAGCTAACCGATCCACTGTAAGCAACTTATTGCTTCAATGACACAATACAGAAGCATTTTTTGATCGCTTGATCTTGAAATGAGTCCTCTATGATAATCCAAAACACAAAAGACAGTGGCTCTGTCCGAATGATTTCCCATGAAGTACTGCTAAGCCAGGTTTACATCCCAAAAAGGCACTTTTGTGTGTTTGGTGGAGTATTCACGAAATTGTTCATTTTGAAGTGCTGAAACCTGGGCAAACTGTGAACAATTGGATCAAGTAAATCAATCTTTAATTGAATAGTGGCCAGCAATTATCAACGGAAAAGGCTGCAACACAATATGCAAGACCGCACTGTGCAAGACAAACCCTGAAAAAATTAATAAATTGGGGTGGGAGGTACTGCCTCACCCAACATTGTACCATCAGATTTCTATTTATTCCAATCACTACAACACTTTCTACAAAACAAAAAATTTGAAAATTTGGATGATATCCAAAATGCCATCTCCAGATATTTTGCTCAAAAAACCAATTGATTTTTATTGATCCAGCATTGAAAATTTGCACACTAGATGGCAAAAGGTTGTTGATAACAAGGGTGATTACATCATTGATTAAAAATAAAAACCAAGTTAAAAATTTATTTGTTTGAATTTAATGTAAAAAAACATTATTACTTTCCGGTCCCCTTAATATTTGGACAAGGAGCTGTTTGTGTTTAATTAAGGCTACATGCTAATCAAAATTTCATTTGAATTAGAGACCCGAATGTCTAATCTTCTTGTGAGTTAAATACTGTATTTGTTTTAATTGAAAGCAGGGGATCACTGGATAACAATATCCTCTACAATAAAAACAAAAATATTAGGGATATTAGAAATATTGTCAACATTAGTAAAAACACTGTGTAGGAGGGTAAAATACAAAAAATGAAAATCTAATTTCTTATCCACAGATAGGATGTCTAATGCGACTAAGTTCTAACAAAACCTTTTATGCTTAACCTCTACCCATTCAATTTACTATTCAGAGAAAGATATCTCAAGAACATAAATAGATCTTAATCTATCAATATTTAGGTATTTATTACATATTATTCAAATTAAAAGATATTTAAAAAATCGTAAAGATTTTCAAATTTATTAATCATAAAACTTAACACTAACCTTTCTACTCAAAATCCTTAGAACATAACCACGTGCTTAATAGCAATAGTTTCTAGATATATCTTGTTCAAATATAGCCCAAAAATAATAAATTTTGTATAAATAAAAACATTTAGAAATTTTACCAATTAATTAATTTATTTTAATATTATTAAATTACATATTATTTTTTATCATTTCTTTCTGGTTCGACCAAGAATCAATTTATCAATGTAAGAACCGACCACAATTCCTCCCGTTAACGAGTTCAATCACCTATATAATGGAGGTGTCGTGTGGCTAAAGTCAGGCCCAACTTATCCGGTCTCGTCATTAATTTAATGCACCCATGAGACGGCCGGATATCCGAGTTGCTAAGGTAGCAGCCTGTTGCTCTGAGAGACATGAGATCGAGTCCGGACGGGTTGAAATTCTCAGGAATTTTTCGGTATATGGTTCGTCCGGATATGTCTGACCCCGTCTTTCACCGTCCGCCCGCCCATTGTGAGCCTGACTGAACCCATAATGAGCTTGCTAAAAAGAAATCTTCTTAAGTGTCTACAGGGCGGAAAGTTTGAAAAAAAAATGCAGTCATAAAGATTTCTGAGTTATCCAAGGTTCTTCTGAGAGGCAATCTGAAGGACCCAGGTCGGAAATTTTCCCGTTGGTCATCCGATCCTTTATCCTGTGACTGTCTGATCTAATTATTCCAATTAAATTAATTTGATGTAAGAAGTTTAATAATTTATGTGAAGGTTATATTACGAAGTACGAAATGAGAGAAATGTATATAGACCTAGAGAAGGCTAGGTCGCCAACTTTCTCAGACTCACCAGAAGACTATAAAAATTTGGCAAAAATTTTAAAATTTTTGCACTTGTTAGTGAAGGCCTATTCTTATCGTATTTACTTGACAAGATGATCAACTTTTGGGTTACATATTAAAACATAGCAAAGAATTAGCGACAGCGTTCTGATATTGTTGAAAATTAGAAAAAAAAAAAACAAATATCTCGAAATGTTTTACTTCTGTAATGGAAATTTTCCGGAATCAGCGATTCGGGAGCAGGGCCGTGCCGTGCTATGACGCAGAGATGCGGCTGCATCAGGCGGCACTGTGAGGGGGCGGCATAAAAAACATTTAAAGGTAGAATTTCAAAGACTTGCATCATACTTATAGAAAATCTACTGCACGGCCCTGGTAAGATACACCAAATAATAAGAATTATAGCCTATATAAGACTAATAATTTATATAAGGGCGGCAAAAAAACATATAAGGGGCGGCATTTCGAAGACTTGCATCATACTTAGAAAATCTACCGCACGGCCCTGTTCGGGAGTTTGCAAATAGAACAGGATTACGTAAATTACATACATTGCTCTATCCATTTTGAATGACTGGTCCACAGTGGATTGGTCCATTGGATAAAGAACGAAGCTGTTATTCAATTGTCAAGAAAATGAGTTCTGAGGCAGAAGGTCTCTCTTAGTATAAAATAGCTAATCTTATTTTTGCATACAGCATTACAAAATTATGTCATCATTTCTTATTTGGCAAATAGTAATTATTTAAAAATTGTTATTATATTTTACAAAATAATTTTAGTCACGTAAATTGATTTTGTTTCATTCTTTTGTGTATAGTATTCTTGATGTTTATTTCAAATATCATTGGATATAATCCAGGAATCAGTATTTAACACTTGTAGATATAACAATGATATAAAAAGTAAACAAATTTTTCTATGTAAACCTTGTTTCTATAAGAAATATCCAAAATTATTCTAGATTAGAATTTTAAAAAATGATATCAGCTCTTTTTTGTGGAAGACAGACAATATTATTGATGTAATTGTCGGTTGAAGTTACTTAACAGACATTAACTCAGAGCGGTAAAAATGACAGCTTACAGCTCTAAAGAACCCAGAATCGAACCCGGACAGGTCAAAAAACCCCAAGAATTTTTCGGGGGTGGTTCATTGGTCACCCTTCTTCACCACCCGATCGCCTCATTGTCAGTCTGGCCGAACCCATAATGGGCTTGCTTGCTAATAAAGATCCTTTAGTGCCCAAGGGTTAGACGGCCGGATGGCCGAGCAGTGAAGGTGGTTGCTTACCGTTTTGAGGATCCCGGAATCGAATCCAGAGGGGTCGAAAAAATCCTCCTAAAAATTTTTCGGGGGTGATCCGACTGGATATATAGGCCCCGTCCCTTATCATTCGGCTGCCCCATTGTGGGCCTGGCCGAATCCATAATGGGCTTGATAAAAGAGGCCCTCTAAATGCCCACAGTAAGAAAAGAGAAAAAAAAAGTGTCCACAAAGCGGAATGAGTTGAAAAAATTAGGCACCTATATGNGCTGGTTAATAATACATGCAATTTCAACCATCTCATTAAATTAATTATTAAACATAATTTAAAATAAAATTATACTAAAAAACTAATTTCATTGTTTTTTAATTACCTTATTAAAATACCTTTTTCAATTGTATCGGGGGTCGCGGGTCACTTGGGTTTTATAAAAAGGGGGTCACCACCCGAAAAAGGTTGGGAACCGTTGCTCTAAACAATTGGCCAAGGATATTGATGACTTATTTGTATAAGACAAGAATGGAGGAGGACAGAAAGAAAAAGAGGATTATCATTTTTTTCATACAAAAAGACAAAGAAACTCTGTAAATAAATAAATCTTTCTTTTCTGGTAAAACAAAGGTAAAAACCATTTTGAAAATACTTCCAGGGCCAAAAGTTACTGCCAAAAACACAAGTTAAGAAATAGATGCATTCTATTTGTTTATCACTGATTGAATGATTGGTGAAAGCGTAAATAATACCAATAGATATATTCAAAAAATAAGAGCTGATATCAAGTACTGAAGAGAGATTGAAAAGATACAACTAAGAGAGAAATAAAAGCCTTTTTTGGAAAAGTGTATTTGATTGGTATAAAAAAGGTAGTCACACTAATTGTTGCGAGATCTGGTCTTCAGATGATACAGAAATGATTATTTTATGGAAACTTTTTATTACAAATGTTTTCAGTTTTTGCTGTGTGTCTTTCAATTTGACAACTTGGATACTAAGGAGGAACAAAATGCAACTGATAAGCTTGTACCAATCAGTGAATTTCATGAGGAATTTGTCAACAATTGTCTAACCAGTTACAGTTACTCCGAAAGGATGAAGTATCTTGTCAATTTGTCACAATTGACAAGATACTTCATCCTTTCGGAGGATGCTGCAGTTTTGTGAAGTACATTCCTAATCCTTCAAAACAGCATAAAAATATATGCACTTTGTGATGACAACACTTTCTATATTCTTAATTTTGAAATTTATTCTGGGAAACAGATGCAAGGGCCCTACCAAAAATCAAACAAGGCTGATAATATTGTGAAAAGATTAGGCATGCCAATAGAAAAAAAAAGAGTGTTACTACTGACAATTATTATAGTAGCTATCCTTTGGCCACAGATTTATTGAAAAAAGAGTTTACATTTCTGGAAACAGTGAAGAACAAGAAGAATGAAATATCTCCAGAAATCCTTGCAAACAAAACCAGGGAAATCAGGTCTATTTGGTTTCCAGTATGATTTCTGTATTGCTTCAATAGTACCTAAAAAGAACAAAGCAGTAATATTTCTTTCCACTATGCATGACACTTCTGAAGTTAATCAAGAAATTAACAATACTGTGATTAAGTTGGACTACAATGCTATTAATGGAGGAGTAGACATAGATGTGTTCATCCTACACCACTTCCCAAATCACAATGGGATGGTCACAAATTTTTTTTTTTTTAATCAACATCTTGATATTGCTGGAATAAATTCCATTATTATATTTAAATTTAACAATCCAAAAAATAGAGATAGAAGATGAGTTTTTATAAAAAAACTTGCCCTAAGTCTGATGGAAGAACATTTGAAAGAAAGATCTACAATACACCTCCTAAAGAAATTTGCATATTTTGGAAAAATATAAAAGCAATGATCAGCTATTCCAAGAGATAGTAAAACCTGACATTTGTTAATATTTGTGGCAGGCACAAAAATAATAGAACAAAATTGACTTGCCAAGAATATGGCAAGTCAATTTTGCGACGAAAGCCCGAATCAGATGCGCAGAATGGGCGGATGCGTTATCACGATGGAGCTGCCAAGTTTTGATCGACCACAGATCCGGTCGTTTGCGTCGCACTGTATCGGAAAGACGACGAAGGACCTCCTGGTAGTACTCCTTTGCGATGGTTTGGCCTTGTGGTGCGTACTCACGACACACCACCCCACGAGAGTCGAAAAAACTGTCAACACGACCTTTGATATTGCTGCAGACCTGCCGCGCTTTTTTTGGCCTCGAGGATCGTCCCCGAAAGCCTGCTGAATCTTGCGAATTATTTACGCTCGGGTATCGCCAAGGTTTTTGGCAAAATTTGATGTAATATCGCTGCTCACGTTGTTCAGTCATTTTCCAGCTTAGTGGAATCCGACGAGAGTGCACTACATGACCTCACTCATAGGCCGATTGCCAACGACTGACGCTTCCTGCAGGCGGGAAAAAATTCAGGGCTGTGCATGACTGTCCCCTCTACAACTCCACCAAAGGAGGCCTCTCGCGCATCATTGGTTTACGCGAAAAAAAAAAGGTCCGATACTTTTTGAACAGACCTTGTATAATTATTAAATGTTAAATGTAATACTGTAATGGACAATAAATGTACTATATGTAACAATAATTAGTATATTCATGTTTAACTATCACTCATATTTGCATGGTTTTGAAAAAAAAAAACAATTAATTTTCTGCAATGCTGCTCAGTACAGATAATCATTCTAACTTTAAATTTATAAGCTTAAGTTATAAGAAAATTAATAATAAAATAAATTGAAAAAAAGAAACAAGTAATAGTAATTCCATATAAAAATTACAATAGTCCATCAGAACTGACACACAAACTGGAAATATATACTAAAACAATCACTTCACACCTAAGCGATAATTCCAGCAAACAAACAATAAAAAGGTTTAATGTTCAAACGTTTTCGGCTGTCTTTCAGAGGCCCTCGTCAGGAAAAATTGCATAGAACAGAAAAAACAGCTCTATCTTTAACAGTTTTCGAACATAGCTGTGTTCTAATTTTTAACATTTAAACGATGTTGAAAACAAAAATCGTTACGTATTACAACATATAATTAAAATATTTATAAATAAAGTTATAAATAAATACAATAATAATATATATGGTGTTCATATATAAAATAATATATATGGTGGTAATAATATATTCATTGTTAAAAGTTAGCCCGATGTTTTAATGTATAAACGATGTGCGATAGGGAAAAATTGTTTCCTTTAAAAAATCATAATTATGCTTTGTGGCTTTGTAAATAATACTTCCACGATTGTGGAACAGGAATATAGTCGGAGTTAATGCAACCTTCCTTCATGCACGCTATAAAAATTTCAATAGCCTCCAACGAACGTAAGTCGTGTCGGTCAAACGCCCTGTGTAAAAGCATAGCTTCATCCCAACAAGGAGAAACCCCGGGTTCAGTAGCATACTGGGCTAGTATGCAGTATTATACTTCCCCTTGAACACATCATACTTGTGGGCTCATATTCTAGCTTCTAGAGATCGATACGTGGACCCGACATATGTTATACGCCTATTGAAACGATTGTCTTGCAATGGAATGCGGTACACTCCTGGCACTTTCTTGTCCTCAGACTTGTCTTTTGCATTAGATAAGATTCTAAAAATGTTCTGTTTTCTCCTATAAGTTAAGTGCAAGTTTAAATCCTTAGCAATTCTATTATAAATTTGTTAGAAGGACGGTTCGTAAGCTATTGATATAACCACCTGCTTGCACTCTGCATCATTAAGCCTCGTGTTGGTGGAAGTTATTGTAGATAGCTGGTTGGCATCGAGCCTGTTTATTAAGGACTGGTGGTACCAGTGTGCAGATGCTATGGACTTGATGCATTTCAGTTCGATATGTGTATCAGAAGTGTCCGAGCAATGGGAGAAAGCCCTAGCAACTAGAGCCCGGAAAGCCGCTACCTTAAAAGGCCAAGGGTCTGCTGATTTAGCAGGTATAAAGAGGGGAATGTATGTGGGTTTGCGGTAAATAGATATGGTTATATTTTTATTCGCCATACTAATCTTGACATCCAAGTATCTAACCTCTGTGCGACTTTCCTGATCTAATTCTAGTGTTAGGCCATAGGCTTTGTTGTTAAAAACTTTTAACACCTCTCCTATATCAGGTTTGGTTTTCCATATAATCGAAATATCATCTACATACCACGTATAGCTAAGGATATTGTGTTGTAAGCTCACTAAGACTTTCCTCTAATTTACGTAAGACGAGTTCGCACAGATCCCGAGATAGGGCTACCCATCGGTACTCCTCTTTTTTGGATGTAAGTTTGACCATGAAAATAGAAAAAGGAAGAATAGCATATTATATGCATCAGCTCTAATATTTGGGATTGGAATCTCTGGACGTCAGGTGTGGCGGTGAGAAAGAAATCTCTTAGCGCACAGAAACATGGTTCCAAACAAAAACTGTTAAAGATAGAGCTGTTTTTTCTGTTCTATGCAATTTTTCCTGACAAGGGCCTTTGAAAGACGGCCGAAAACGTTTGAACATTAAACCTTTTTATTGTTTGTTTGCTGGAATTATCGCTTAGGTGTGAAGTGGTTGTTTTACAATAGTCCAATATGATTTTTCATTTCTTTGAAAATGACTGGCTACCTACACTTCTGTGAATCTTTGTTAATGAAATTTTCTTCCAAAACATTCTACTTTATTAAATATTTATCATGAGATGATGCCTAATGTCTACCTATAGGCCAAATAACTTGACATTTAATTATTAATAATAGCATTATTATAGCCTGACAATATCTGACAATTGTTTGGCTTTAATATATAACTATTGGGTTTTAGATATTTATATTTGATAAAATCATTGAATTAGTCAAACTTCTAGTAGAAGCTTATGTTATAAAATTTGATATGAATAATCAAAGTTTGAGAGAAAATTATTGAATTCTTATATTGCTTCACAACAACAAAAATGTACTGAATGAAAACTTACTTCCTAGCCTGTTTTCATATTGTTTGTTTACATCCAACTTTTCTTATGTGAAATACTATTTCAAATAATTCAAGCTAGCATTATTTCATAATATTCAGCATTAATTAGAAACAATAAGTTCATAAAGCCTAATATCAAAATATAACATATCACAATTTGAATAAAAATTGTTAAATGTTCTCAATATAATTCTTTTCTATTTTTAAAGCAGTCTTACTAATCAACAAATTTGTTTTTGTACCATTCCCACAATTTATATATATTTAACCATGAAAATATATATAAGTACAATTTAAGAAATCAACATTGCTCAAATATTTCTCCAATTGGGTGCTAATTAATTATTTAATAAAATTAAAATACAAATTTATGTAAGTGGCATTATAACTATATTTTTAGCTATGTGTCTGCCTTTCTCACATTTTTTTCTTTTCTAACTAAATAATATATCTAGGTTCATTATACATAAACATATACACACCCCTACACCTACACAACCCTTACACACACACTGAAACTTGAAACAGCAACAAAATGGAAATTTTTGTTCTGCACAATGAGCCACAACCCTCTCCAAAATGTCACTGACCTTCTACAGAAGTCAGCCAATGATGTCATATCCTATCAGTTGGTGGTGTGTTAAAAAGATACAATGTACACAAAGCAAAATTTTAGTTAATATATTAAATAATAAAAATTCTTAAATTATAAAACATTACGTATTATACAAATTTTAATTTCTCTCAAATTTCTATGATATAATACTTTAAAAATTTGAAAAAGATAAAATTACAATATTTCAATCACCTATCTCTATCATAAAAATATTAATTAATACCCTTGTTTTACAGAAAATCACTTATGGCAGCTGCTATTTTCGTTGTGAATGTCTCTCTTTAATCCGATTTTCAGTTTGGTAGACTATCATATACAGCTTTCAGGTTATGAACTTCTTTTATTGGTTTGTCAAATGCATTTCGGACTCATTTGTATTTTAAGTCCCTCTTCAGTACAAACTCAGATTCTGTTTTCTAAAAACCCCCGGTGTATAATTGGTAACGTTGGAAAGAGTTTAAAAATACAGCCATTTACAAACACTTCAAATACATATTCACATTAATACGTTGTACCTGTTAAATACATATACACATTAATACATTGTAACCAATAAAAGAAGTTCATAACCTGAAAGCTGTATATGATAGTCTACCGAACTGAAAATCAAATTAAAGAGACACATTCACAACCCTTGTTTTAGTTAAACAGGAAATGACATCACAATTTTTAATTTCTTGTTTTATAACTTTAAGGAATAATAACAGATATAGCAGCAATAGTAAAATAATAATGTCACACACAAAAAAAAGCTAAACTAAAATTCCAGTGGTTCAAATCTACATCATCTAGCTCCAGTGCCTAGCACTTTTATCTATTTGACTATCGCTGCTCAGAGATGTAAAACTTTCAAAGACTTATAAGCCAAACACTAAATTTTCAAAGGCCCAATTTTGGGAAACACTTGAGAAATGGGTTCTATTATTAGGGGGACCAGAAAGTAATGTCATTTCTGCACATATCAATATTTGTTTATCATTTATCAGCTCATTGTGTACTTCAAAGTCATACCAAAGATATTTTAAGGTTAAAGTGACTTGTTTACTTGTACATAATTAAATCTTAAATTTTTTTGCAGTTTTGGGTGAAATGACTAGCCAAATACCAGAAGAGGTACATATCTGGCATTGTATGCTTTTTGAGTTTCACAAGGGTAGTAATGCAACAGTTGCTACCAAAGACATTTGTGATATTTATCCAAGTGCATTAGACATTCGTAAATGCCAAAGGTGGTTTCTAAGTTCAGATCTGGTAATTTTGATCTTTCTGACATGTATCAATCAGAAAGACCAACAACTTTAGACAATAACATCTTAAGGGCAGAAGTGGAAGCAAATCTGTGTCAAAGTCAGACAATTGAGGAACTGTCAAACACTCTTAACCAACCTTGGTTGACCATCCAAGAACATTTGCAACAGATTAGTAAAGTATGCAGAGCAGGTGTTTGGGTCCTGCATAATCTGTCCAAAGAAAACAAAGCTAACCGATCCACTGTAAGCAACTTATTGCTTCAATGACACAATACAGAAGCATTTTTTGATCGCTTGATCTTGAAATGAGTCCTCTATGATAATCCAAAACACAAAAGACAGTGGCTCTGTCCGAATGATTTCCCATGAAGTACTGCTAAGCCAGGTTTACATCCCAAAAAGGCACTTTTGTGTGTTTGGTGGAGTATTCACGAAATTGTTCATTTTGAAGTGCTGAAACTTGGGCAAACTGTGAACAATTGGATCAAGTAAATCAATCTTTAATTGAATAGTGGCCAGCAATTATCAACGGAAAAGGCTGCAACACAATATGCAAGACCGCACTGTGCAAGACAAACCCTGAAAAAATTAATAAATTGGGGTGGGAGGTACTGCCTCACCCAACATTGTACCATCAGATTTCTATTTATTCCAATCACTACAACACTTTCTACAAAACAAAAAATTTGAAAATTTGGATGATATCCAAAATGCCATCTCCAGATATTTTGCTCAAAAAACCAATTGATTTTTATTGATCCAGCATTGAAAATTTGCACACTAGATGGCAAAAGGTTGTTGATAACAAGGGTGATTACATCATTGATTAAAAATAAAAACCAAGTTAAAAATTTATTTGTTTGAATTTAATGTAAAAAAACATTATTACTTTCCGGTCCCCTTAATATTTGGACAAGGAGCTGTTTGTGTTTAATTAAGGCTACATGCTAATCAAAATTTCATTTGAATTAGAGACCCGAATGTCTAATCTTCTTGTGAGTTAAATACTGTATTTGTTTTAATTGAAAGCAGGGGATCACTGGATAACAATATCCTCTACAATAAAAACAAAAATATTAGGGATATTAGAAATATTGTCAACATTAGTAAAAACACTGTGTAGGAGGGTAAAATACAAAAAATGAAAATCTAATTTCTTATCCACAGATAGGATGTCTAATGCGACTAAGTTCTAACAAAACCTTTTATGCTTAACCTCTACCCATTCAATTTACTATTCAGAGAAAGATATCTCAAGAACATAAATAGATCTTAATCTATCAATATTTAGGTATTTATTACATATTATTCAAATTAAAAGATATTTAAAAAATCGTAAAGATTTTCAAATTTATTAATCATAAAACTTAACACTAACCTTTCTACTCAAAATCCTTAGAACATAACCACGTGCTTAATAGCAATAGTTTCTAGATATATCTTGTTCAAATATAGCCCAAAAATAATAAATTTTGTATAAATAAAAACATTTAGAAATTTTACCAATTAATTAATTTATTTTAATATTATTAAATTACATATTATTTTTTATCATTTCTTTCTGGTTCGACCAAGAATCAATTTATCAATGTAAGAACCGACCACAATTCCTCCCGTTAACGAGTTCAATCACCTATATAATGGAGGTGTCGTGTGGCTAAAGTCAGGCCCAACTTATCCGGTCTCGTCATTAATTTAATGCACCCATGAGACGGCCGGATATCCGAGTTGCTAAGGTAGCAGCCTGTTGCTCTGAGAGACATGAGATCGAGTCCGGACGGGTTGAAATTCTCAGGAATTTTTCGGTATATGGTTCGTCCGGATATGTCTGACCCCGTCTTTCACCGTCCGCCCGCCCATTGTGAGCCTGACTGAACCCATAATGAGCTTGCTAAAAAGAAATCTTCTTAAGTGTCTACAGGGCGGAAAGTTTGAAAAAAAATGCAGTCATAAAGATTTCTGAGTTATCCAAGGTTCTTCTGAGAGGCAATCTGAAGGACCCAGGTCGGAAATTTTCCCGTTGGTCATCCGATCCTTTATCCTGTGACTGTCTGATCTAATTATTCCAATTAAATTAATTTGATGTAAGAAGTTTAATAATTTATGTGAAGGTTATATTACGAAGTACGAAATGAGAGAAATGTATATAGACCTAGAGAAGGCTAGGTCGCCAACTTTCTCAGACTCACCAGAAGACTATAAAAATTTGGCAAAAATTTTAAAATTTTTGCACTTGTTAGTGAAGGCCTATTCTTATCGTATTTACTTGACAAGATGATCAACTTTTGGGTTACATATTAAAACATAGCAAAGAATTAGCGACAGCGTTCTGATATTGTTGAAAATTAGAAAAAAAAAACAAATATCTCGAAATGTTTTACTTCTGTAATGGAAATTTTCCGGAATCAGCGATTCGGGAGCAGGGCCGTGCCGTGCTATGACGCAGAGATGCGGCTGCATCAGGCGGCACTGTGAGGGGGCGGCATAAAAAACATTTAAAGGTAGAATTTCAAAGACTTGCATCATACTTATAGAAAATCTACCGCACGGCCCTGGTATGATACACCAAATAATAAGAATTATAGCCTATATAAGACTAATAATTTATATAAGGGCGGCAAAAAAACATATAAGGGGCGGCATTTCGAAGACTTGCATCATACTTAGAAAATCTACCGCACGGCCCTGTTCGGGAGTTTGCAAATAGAACAGGATTACGTAAATTACATACATTGCTCTATCCATTTTGAATGACTGGTCCACAGTGGATTGGTCCATTGGATAAAGAACGAAGCTGTTATTCAATTGTCAAGAAAATGAGTTCTGAGGCAGAAGGTCTCTCTTAGTATAAAATAGCTAATCTTATTTTTGCATACAGCATTACAAAATTATGTCATCATTTCTTATTTGGCAAATAGTAATTATTTAAAAATTGTTATTATATTTTACAAAATAATTTTAGTCACGTAAATTGATTTTGTTTCATTCTTTTGTGTATAGTATTCTTGATGTTTATTTCAAATATCATTGGATATAATCCAGGAATCAGTATTTAACACTTGTAGATATAACAATGATATAAAAAGTAAACAAATTTTTCTATGTAAACCTTGTTTCTATAAGAAATATCCAAAATTATTCTAGATTAGAATTTTAAAAAATGATATTGGCTCTTTTTTGTGGAAGACAGACAATATTATTGATGTAATTGTCGGTTGAAGTTACTTAACAGACATTAACTCAGAGCGGTAAAAATGACAGCTTACAGCTCTAAAGAACCCAGAATCGAACCCGGACAGGTCAAAAAACCCCAAGAATTTTTCGGGGGTGGTTCATTGGTCACCCTTCTTCACCACCCGATCGCCTCATTGTCAGTCTGGCCGAACCCATAATGGGCTTGCTTGCTAATAAAGATCCTTTAGTGCCCAAGGGTTAGACGGCCGGATGGCCGAGCAGTGAAGGTGGTTGCTTACCGTTTTGAGGATCCCGGAATCGAATCCAGAGGGGTCGAAAAAATCCTCCTAAAAATTTTTCGGGGGTGATCCGACTGGATATATAGGCCCCGTCCCTTATCATTCGGCTGCCCCATTGTGGGCCTGGCCGAATCCATAATGGGCTTGATAAAAGAGGCCCTCTAAATGCCCACAGTAAGAAAAGAGAAAAAAAAAGTGTCCACAAAGCGGAATGAGTTGAAAAAATTAGGCACCTATATGAACATTTTTTATTTAAATTATATAAAATTATTTAAAAAATTAAATTGAGTAAAAGTAGTTCAATTATGTTTAAAATTATTTACGAAAATATTAATTTTTTTAAATGATAAAATTTATAATAAAAGTGATATTAAAAATTACAACTATAATTTATTTTTAAGTACTATATTCAATGAGATTTTTAGATAAGGAAAGAATTTTTTTGTATAAAATATTTTAAAATATTGAATTAATCTTCAATAGTTTTTAGGGATAGGGGTCGTTGTCGTTTTAAAATGGCTTCTCTGTTAAGTAGAATTTATTCTCCAATTTCTAGGACATTTTTATCTAGAAAATGTATGAATAAATATCACTTATAACATTGTTAATTATAAAATTAATACAGATATTTTGACTGAAATTATGCATTTATATTATAGATCCTCTGCAGTTTGCAGCACTTAAGAATCAAAGATCAACAGATGCAGTGGCTTCCACTGAAACTAAACGTAAATAGTAAATTTAAATTACTACACAATAAGGATTGAAATAAGAATGTTTAATAATAATAACATAATTAAATGTAAGCTTGTAGCCATCGGTGGTAGATTCAAAAGAATTCAATTGGGCTGACTCTAAATTAAATATATTTGAATAATTATATTACTTTTAACGGTAGAATTTTACCTATCGTTGGTGCACAAGAATAGTTACACAACTCAAAAAAATAGTTCTTCCAGAACAGCCATTTAAAAGTTTCTTTCATTTCTGCAAGGCTTTGTCATGATCTTGGATTTTTAAAATTTTCAAATCTTTATTTCTAAAAAAGATTGAAAATTTTAAAAATCCAAGATTATGACAAAGCCTTGCAGAAATGAAAGAAACTTTTAAATGGCTGTTCTGGAAGAACTATTTTTTTGAGTTGTGTCACTATTCTTGTGCACCAGTGCTATGTGCATCATCATGGCGGTGGTCGCGACTGTGAATCAATAACTAGTGATGTTAAACAATTGGCGGCCTGCTGGCGGCTCCTCTCCAGGAGTAGTCCATCGGGAGTACGAACAGTTGCAACTGCTGCACATGGGTAAAATTTTACCCTTTTAACGTGTGCAAGACGATTATATTGTCATATAGATCACAGTTGCTTTTACAATTGTTTTTAAAAATAATGTTCCAAAGTTCGAACAAATAAATTTTATTATTATTATTATTTTTTTATGTCAGTGGGCTTAAGTCCCTGTGGATCTGATCTACCATGGCTGTTATGAGAGAGAGCTAATCTGTTGTTTGTTAACATATATATACACATACATAAACACAGTCAAATTGCATTAATACAAAGTTGGAGGAACTTAAAATTTGGCACTATGTGTGTTAATTAACTATACAAAACAAATCAATGAATCAATGGTTATACCCACAAATGGAAAAAGCCAAATTTTCTTCAGTATCTTAAACTCCAAAGAACCTTAAGGTACAGAATAGACAAAATTTATTGACAGAACTAATGTTTTCAATCTTGTTTAAAGGTCGTTGTCAGGTTCTAAAGATGAAACAAAAATTGAACAGAAAAACAAAATTCAAAAATATTTGTCAGTATTATAGATATTGTCACATGCACAGGCATTGAATATATAAAAAGTAATTACAAAATAAGATAAAATAATGGTACGTACAATTTTATTATATCTAATATGGATAACTGGATGCCACTTGTGCCATATATGGTAAAATCTTGTTTTAACAGATTGCTTGGGCTGCTGAAAATCATCTGTTGTTTTGAGGATTGTGAACAATGGATTTCTTGCACACCCAGGAAAATATCTGTCATTTGAAAAAAAAATTTAATTTTTAAATTACTAACATATAAGAAATACCTGTACTTGAAATTATTCAATCTCATGAGATCTCTATTCTTTATTCTATAGAAACATGTATGCTACAAGATTGTATACTATGCTGTATGTGTGTACAGTACAACAAAGTTGATGGAAACTATATACTGTAGCACAAATAGAAACAAATTGCATGTATTCATTAGCACTTCACTTGACTTCATAACTTGTTAAAAGACTCATCCATCTTGATTTATTTTGAAGCTGCTTTTCTGCCTATTTGAATACAACAACTGCTTGATATAAGCAAAGTCATGTATAGCCTGCTTGTTTAAGCTGAAATTTGTCAGAAGGTCTTCATGACTTGGAAAGACTCAATAACCTTGCTAAATTTTGGCACTATCCTTGGTCCAGTGTCAGAATGTTCACTAGTGGCTCTTCCTCAATAGTATCATTCTGCTGACTCTCTTTGTACAATTCTTCAATTGTACATATTCCAGATGTAACAAGGGCATCAACAAACTCGACAAATTCCTGGAAACACCCAAAGGTTGTTTCCAGGAAAGATGGAAAGACACACTTTCCATTTTTTCAATCTAAAGGTTGAAAAAATGTTGAAGGGCTATGATATACATATCTGACAGAAAAATTGGCAATAAAATACTTCTAAAACAGTAATCATCTTACTCTTCATATAATTAGTGCCAAACAACAAAGTCACAATTAGTGAATACTGCCATTTAACATCAAAATCTGTTATTCCAAATTATAGATCTACTAAAAAGAGGTAAAATTACATTGAGTTGGTGGACCTGGGAAAAAAATCTGTTATTCCAAGAAATCCATTGTTCTGTGATTTGTTAAAAAAAAAGCTTCTTCTGTAATTGTATTAGAGAATGTTTTCTATTTTAGGAAAAATACTTTCAGACAGAGATAACACTTAATTTTTTTAAAGCAGCTACTTTATATTTTACTCAAATGCCACTGATTCCATCCTTTTTTTTAATGATTCTACATCAATCACTGAACCATTGAATATGCTGTTAATCTTATCTATTACTTTCATTCATCCTTTTCTTAAGTATTTTTTGAAATATTTTCATCTAATTTCCCATTAACTAATTATGCATGCTTTTCTAACTAACTTAAGTTAAAATTTCTGTTTGTTACAAGACATTACCTAAAACATTTTGACATTACAATCTATCAAAACATTATAAAACTTATCTTTGACAAAATCATGTGCTATATTAGAATCTTGTGCTTTCCTTGCCATATGATTTATAATTTTTACTCTGTACTTTCAAAAGTTTTACAATTTCATTGGTTAAAATTCTGTACTGTATTGTGTATACAGATAACCCAAACTTGTATAATTAACCTAGTAGAATCATTATGTCAACAACAAACATGAGAACATTATGAGTGATCAGAATCGCCTTTGTCTCTTATTTTAATGTCTTTGAAAGAAGACACGTGAGATAAGTGACCAGAATATGGCCCTTGGACTTATATCCAAATTTTCCACGGTAGCAAATTAATAGCTGTATTGTCTTGGTTATCGAATCACCATTATTTTCTGTTAGATACAGTAGAATCCTGACTATCCAAGATTATGTGGATTGATGCTATCTTATTCATTGAGTCAGATAACTGGTAAATGAACTAGATCAGATAAAATGAATGGCCATGGCCATTTCAGATTAAAAATTAAGCATATAAAAGATTTATATAGTATCACTTCTAAGCTTTTTTTTTTTACCTTATTGAATTTAATCATATATGAAAACATTTTTTTACATCACTTATTGTACAACTAATTCATACAATAGTTTTAAGAATAAAAATGTATATTATTGTAGTTACATTTTAACACAAATAGTTTGTCTCTCATTAAACTTAAATGATTAAAGGTAATAGAAGTAAACTATTTTGTAATATGTATTATTGTTTTAAACTTTATCTTATGAATTACAGCGTAAGAAAAGTGGTGAATTCACTTATAGGTTTGCCTCGGATAATGTATAAATATGGATAGTGTGTTAATTGGGCTTGGACAGTTGGTTTTACTATATTAAAATGTACTCATGTATGATAGGAACTTATATAAATTCTGGAAATATTTTGTATATACAGTTAAATGTAGTTGTAACAAAATACACTGGATGACAAAAAAAATAACGCACCATGAAGGACTTGTTGGATTTGAATAAAAATTGGTATATGACATCGTCATTGCTAGATAGATATATGATTGCAACCATAAAACAAAAACATACTTTATTGTGCAGTAATATGCAATACAGTGCAGGTACTAATATCCTGTTGGGCCTCCTCTAGCGCGGATACAAGCTGTGATACGCCTCGGCATGGAGGCATAAAGGTTGCGAATAATGTTCTGAGGCATATCTGTCCATGCATGATGCAATTGGGACTCAAGATGAGTCAGATCCTGTGGCTGTCGCAGCTGGCGACCCAAGTGGTCCCACACATGTTCGATTAACGATAAATCTGGAGATCATGCAGGCCAAGGAAGTGTGGAAACGTTATGTAGGCATGCTTGGGAGACCGCTGCAGTATGTGGCCGGGCATTATCCTGCTGGAATATGCCTGTCGGAAGCCCTGCCATGAGGGCAACACATGTGGCTGGAGGATGTATTGCACATATCGTTTGGCTGTGAGGGTAGTACGCATGACAACTAGAGGTGTCCTACTGTCGTATGTTATGGCTCTTCACACCATAACACTGGGGGTTGGGCCCGTGTGCTGCTCCACGGTATAGGCCGGATTGACACCTTGACCAGCGGGCTGCCATACTCTCACACGGCCATCGTGAGCCCCCAAACAAAAGCAGGATTCGTCGCTGAACACAATATGCTGCCAGTCGGTAGCGGTCCACGATTGTCATGCACGACACCACTGCAGACGGAGGCGTCGGTGGGTGGCTGTTAACGGTAGAACACATACTGGGCGTCGGGAGATCAATCCGCCTTCTACTAAGCGCCTGGAAATGGTGCGGCTGGATACACGGTTCCGTAATGCAGGTGCCACCGCTGCATGAATGGTAGACGATGAAGCTGTAGGCGCTGTCCGTGCTTGACGTACAATGAGACGATCCTCCCTTCTGGTGGTCTGTCGATAGCGTCCGGAACCCGTTTGCCGTTCGTGTGTACCCCTACTTACCCACTGCTCATAACACATCCTAACAGTTCTATCAGAACGGTTCAGATGGTGGCCAATCCGGCGGTATGACCATCCTCCTTCTCTCAATCCAACGATGTGACCTCTCTCAAACTCACTTAACTGAGTGTAAGGCTGTCGAATGCGTCGTAGAGGCATGTCTGTCACTCAATGAAGTCAAAACCATGAATAAAAGTGCAGAACATATGCACAAGTCGTCACAGCGTGCACCTTTATACCAGGCAGCGAAAACATTTTTTCCCCTCTGGTGGCGATATAACACAAGAACCTACTCTCAAAAGCTAATCATTTACATATCTAGCTAAGATGATGCAACATATAAATTTTTATTCAAATCCAACAAGTCCTTCATGGTGCGTTATTTTTTTGTCGTCCAGTGTATATATGATATGACAAATAAAGAATTAAAACAAAGTGAAGATTAATTGATGAATTAATTTTTAAAAATTATTTAAAAGATAGAAATTTTGATGAAGACAAAAGAAGATAACATTTTGCAGGCCTTTGGTTTTGTGTGAAGAGACATTATTTTGTTTATGATAGAGATTATTATGATTTAGTTTAACAATCAGACATTTATTTGCTCTCTAGTGATTCTGCATTAAAGAATATGTCAAAATTCTGAGAATACTAAAAATTTATTATTAGTGAATTCTCTACATTTTTCAATTTTCTTATTTTTAAGAATATTTATTTTATCTTTGATCATTGCAGTTTTCTTTCATTGAGTATTATTCATTGAGTCATATAATGATATTGCTGCCAAAATGTCAATGTGATTTGTAATTGATTATGATCAGTGAATTTATCAAGTCCATAGTAATTAAAACTAAGCATGCTGTTTAGTTGAATGTCAGCTGACTAGTTAAATATTTTGTGCTAGTCATGATTAATTTGCAAGTTACTTAGAATACTTATAGTTAGAAATTAAACTGATTTCTTTTTAAGATTTAAAAATAAACTTAAAACAACTTTCATTAAAAACATAACTGTAGACAATCCAAACAGTATCTTCACTTGTCCTTTTTCATGTCAGGAACTAATCTAAAATACATTGAGGTTTACCTTTTACTTGAGACCATGATCTCAATTAATTATGTAAAAGACAAAATGTCCACAGTGATTGGATAATAATATAAAAATAAATATATTACATTTTTTAGGACAAGTAAAAACATTGTTTGAATAGTATACATTCTTTTTTATAATGAACTTTACTGTTTTGGATTTTTAAAATGTAATTAAAATAACTTTAGTAACATGCATAAACAAAGTTTCCATAAAGTTGAAGATACATTTTCTTATAATGAATATTTCAAAAGAAAAGACAATTCTACATTTTTAAATCTTCATATCATTTGCAGATTTGACAAAGACTATTTAAAACAGACAATCAAAATTAAATGTTTTTGGTTTTAATTTATTCCATATTCTTTGTTCCTGCATCATTCATTTTCTTGCAATGTTTGTTCTACATTTTAACTGAAAGAAAAATGTTATCCCAGATCAATTGTTTTACTCACAATAGAGGGTGCTAAATTGAAACACTGATTTTCATGTACTAAAAATGACTTTAGTAGTAGTAACTGTAGTTAAAGGGTTTAACTGTTAAATTTGATGTACTAAAGCATGTTGAATTTAACAGTTAAACCCTTTGATTACAGCTAACCAGTTTTTATTGTGATTTGGCTACTTTTTTCCTACTGTTTTACAAAATAGTTTATTTTATTGGTGGCATTTCCTCTTAAAGTTGGACAACACTGGTAAAAATTAGCATGTCTCAGTGTTGCCATCTGTATGACAATTATCGTATTTGCACAGTTATTTTGAGTGCCGTGTGATGTATGATAATAGGGTTTTGTATGATAATTTCATAAATATGTCTTACTCTGAAAACAACCATTAATTATTAGAAAAAACCAATTTGCAATCACTATTTTTATATGTATTGCCTTTTCATTGATTTTCGTGGCTGTTTTTGCTGCTAGATGGCTACTAAATTTTTGGAAGTTTTTAGATTGGCTACTATATATATTCTTGATTATAAGGCACATCTTTATCATACTTTTTGAGATTGCTAACTGCTGTACTTTTAGACCTAATGAGAAAATGCTCAGATTGATGTGAAAAGAAAATTTGTGCAAATAAATGTTTTGTTGAAATGCCATTATGCTTCTACTTGTATAAAATGTAATAAAATGTATTCATGTAATACCTATAGAGTAGTTTCCATCTAGTGAACCGGCTAGAACTGGAAGTTTTTTGGCATAAGGAGTTGAGACCACTCAAGTAGTGGACTAAAAATTTTAGACAGCTGCAAAAATTTGGAAAAACTAAGGTTTATGCATATGAAATAAGTATGGTATATAAAAAAAGATGTGTTACATATTTGTTAATAATATATTGAAATTGTGTGAAAAAATAAATTTTAGCTCATGCTCATTCAGAGGTTTGTTTCATCATATATTATAAGGGAGAATCATGAAACTTCATTGCTAAATGGAGTCTAAAAATTTTTTGTTATAAGAAGGGATTGCAGATAAAAGTTTATGAGATTCTGACATAGGGCAAACCTTGTTAATATTTCTATGGATAAAGGGCATAAGTATAAAGGATCGAGATGGATGTACAATAATTTTTTGTGAAATACAATAATTTCAAGGGGCAGATACAATGATTTTCTCCAATCAGGTTGGGAACCCTGTCTTGTCTTGAGGTAGGAGAGATCATGTTTGGACAAGCGAGAAAAGTCATAACTCTTTTCCATAAGACAATTAACACATTGTAAGTGACAAAAATTTATCATTTTATTTATGTTTTCAACACTTTAAAGATATCATCTTCAAGTGCAAGAAAAGAGTCAATACATTAAGTATTCTTCCCAAAGGAAAATAGAACAAATTTCAGTATTCATAACAATTTTTTAAAATAAAGAATAAATGAATGTCCGTGCACATGCTCTATATCATTTAGTATTACAGAAAGCAGCCATAAAAGCTTACCACTGAAAAATACACATTTCATATGAGATAAAACATCAATATCATAAATTTCCTATAAATTTTCTGTGTTAGTTGATTTCCTGCATCAGTCATTTTTTCCCTCCAAGTTCCACCAAAAACAATAGATTGAGAATCCACTTATATTGTTTAATTTTTACATAAAATGTATGAATTATTTTAATCTCTTTGTGGAACCCTTGTATGCAAGTTGACATTTAAATCTCTCATCTGTTATTGGAATAGAGTATATGCTCGGTGCATTATTATAGTTTATATCATCCTTACTGTTACAAAGCAACTTGTATATTGTGAGGTTTCTCTGAAAATAAACTTTGACTTCCAAATATTTAGCTATTTGCTTGTGAATGGATGATAATCTATGGTTGTAATCTACAGTTATTTGCCTATTTGCTGTGGCATGTAAATTTATGTTGGTATTTTTTTTGTCGTGAATGGTTTATAAATTGATTTTTTATTTCATCTGCCAGGTTCTGTATTAGTTTTTTACTATATCCATATGTTGTAGCTATTCTTTCTATACATATGAGCTCTGCTATAGTGTTCATGCTGTCCAAACAGTATAAGTAAAAGGGTCATATGACTTCAATGGTATGGATAATGGGTAATAATCAGGTTTGTAGAACACCTATATGTTAACATATCCATTTTCGAGAGTAATATCTATATCTAGATAATTTTATTATGTTTATATTACTGTCAGGCTTTGATTCAAAAATAGAATTTCTTTCAATTATTTTCTTGAATTTTTAAAAATGATTTTATTGTTGCTCATTTAATATATAAATTCATAATGGAAAGTATTTATATAATATATATACAATTCAATGAATTATGAAGAATAGATAAGTATTTTAAAAATAATATTCAGAGTAAGATGAAGATAGATCAGTTAAACATGAATGTTACTTTGTTTAGTTTGAAACACATACAAGTAACTATAGGCAAATTTATTAAAAAGAATGATAATATGATGAATAAAAATTATTCTCAACTTTATTTTGTTCATACAATTGTCAAAATATTACTAGTAATTATAATTTGTAATTATTAATGTAAACTTACACATATTTATTTGTAATTATGATTTTAGCTACCATAAGAAAACCTGATGCAGTTGCAAGAGATCAGTTGAGTCAGTTTGGATGTTATGTTGCTGAGTGCTTACCTAAGTATGTTCAGAAAGTTCAGCTAACTTACTGGAATGAACTAGAAGTTATGATTGCTCCTGAAGGAGTAATTCCAGTTTTATCATTTCTAAAGGATCATCACAATGCTCAGTTTGAAAATATGGTTGATATTGCTGGTGTTGATGTTCCATCACGTCAAAATAGGTTTGAGGTAAATTATATTTAAAAATATATTTATAAAATGTTTATAATATATTTGTAAGAAATGACATGTCTTTTTTTAAAAGATATCTTTTCTTTTAATCTTAATAGATACAATATCAGTTATTAATAAAATACAGCATATGATTTTAAAAATATTAAAAATATGTTGTATTAGAAATATAAAAATAGAAAATGTTTTAAAAAATCAGTTTAAACATTGACAATATGACAAATTATATAAAATATTTAGCATATACTTATTACAATAAGTTTCAGCCAAAAAAAAAAAAAATTTTTAAATTATTCAATAGAAATAAAATATTTTGTCTGCTTGGTATGTAATTTGGACATCAATCTGAAATGAATTGGAATTGCATATGAATTAAATTACAGAAGGAAGATAGTGAATTTTGAACAGTATAGACTCTGGGGTAAGATGATGATGTCTATTACAAAATTAATTACGACTTTGAAAAAAGGCTTTTTAATAAAAAAAAAAATAAACTCAGAAAAAATTTTTAAAAAACAAAATATTTTTACGAAAAATCAACTCATAAAAATATTAGTAATACATATTGTTTCATCATATTTAAGTGATTTTTTTAAATAAAATTAATTTTTCAATAACACTATTAATATTATAAAAATAAAAAGAGGTTACACGTGCTCTTGCACAACTTTCCTGGNTGATGAGGCTGTAAAGGCGAAATGCATTTGGAACGTGATTTGAAAACTATGAAAATAAAAGAATTAACATTGGTTAAAGTAAAGTATCTTTGTTGATTACTATTTGTCCGCTAATATAAATCACTCGAAGTCGGTCTAAGAAAGAGTGTTTTAATTTACTCGTCTATTTTTAGAAATTATATTTTTAGTTTTGTAAGGGTTTAAAATTTTTGTGTTCCTGCAGTGTCAAAATGTTGAGAAATACAAAATAAAACTGGGGGTTCAAAGTTTGACTCATCACCATACTTTCCTTATATTATATTCTATAACAGCTGGAAACATAATATGGGAATAAACTATAGTTCTAAGTGGACACTTGAGGGATTAAGAAGAAACACTCATCAAATATATTTTATTATTTCAGTCATCTTTTAAATATAATTATTTAAAAGTAGAATATGATATAAATTTTTACACATACCCACGCTTCTCACACATACAGAAATAAAATAGTTTGTTTTAAATAATAATTAAAAAATTCACACAAAATTTTTACAGTAGTACACTGTAAAAAATACTTGTGTGACTTTTACAAGACAATTACATTTTTTCCCCTAGCATACTGTTTAATTATATAAGATATAATTTAATACAATAGTAATAACAATATAATAAAATTTTAAAGGTGTAATTATAAAATTTTCAGATTGTCTACAATTTATTATCTTTGCGTTATAATGCTCGAATACGAGTTAAAACATATGCAGATGAATTAACACCCATTGATTCAGCAAATGATATTTACAAAGCAGCTAATTGGTATGAAAGAGAGGTCAGTTTTTTCTATTTTGATAATATTTCTAAACTTTTTAAAATTTAAAGAACTTCACACTATATATAGAATTAAAGATATAGTTATTTTATATAATTATTAATTCAATTCTAGAAATAATTAATATAAGAGTAATGGCAATTTAAAAAATAAAGAAAATTGTAATTTGTATTTAATACTATTTTATTCTTTAAGTTCATTATTGAAATAATAATGAGTTTACTTAAAGAATGATAGAATAAGTTTAATCATTAACTGACAAATTTTAAGAAAACACAAGTTACAGTCAAACTTTTCTAAACTGGAATCAGGCAGATTTAAAATATCATTCCAGCTTGAACAGGTTTCCAGAATTTACAGTGAACTTTGTCTATGACAGAAAACAAAACGCTAAAATGAAATCAGTTTTTATTTCAAATTAACTGTAAAGATAAAACATAATATGTGTCAAACTCATATTTCTGATTTTAATGCACAATATGTAACAGTTATGCAAAGTTAATACATATTTAAGTAATTATTGAGTAACTATTTACTGAAAATAATCATTAATTATTTTTTATTTTTTTTTTAACTCTGTTACACTTTCTTTTCTGTTAGTGTCTGTAGTTCTAAAAGATTTTAACATAGGAGTGTATTCTATTCATTGGTAACTGAGTGGATAAAACCACTAAACACTGGTGGTTAGTGGTGGGTTCCCGCCTCATCAACGATTGGCCACTTAGAGTTTTCTGGGTTTTCTTCACATTTGTAACACCTAAATACAGGACATTTTCCCTTAGAAAGTCATCTTGGTAGACATCCCTCTTGGCAGATCAACCCATGTGTCACATTGCTATATACAAATAAACTAAACTACAGAATTTGATAAACTTTTTTGTCACAACTAAATTTTCTGCAGAGTTCTTTAACACTTGTGTGAATGAACTCTGCAGAATGTTTTTTGTTCATGTTTTAGATTTTAAATGATTTTAGTGTGTTTATCATTATTCCTGACATTCCTGCCATTCTGAATTACGGTAAATAACAACTGATACTGTTAAGTTGCACTATACAACAGTGGTGTGCCATCCATGGAAGCTGTGGAAGTTCCGCTTCTCTTGTATTTTCTAAAATTTATATTTTAGAAATAAACTAAACCAAACCACAGAATTTGATAAACTTGTTTGTCTATGACAGAAAACAAAACTCTAAAATTAAATCAGTTTTATGAATACATATTGTGCAATTATTTTCATATTTTAAAGTACTTTGAATTAATTAAAATTAATATTTTATTATAACTGCATTATGAAATTTTATGTGTAGAAATATGTGTAGAAATTTTATTACAAATTTCTACACATGTGAAAAACAATGATAAAATTGCTATTGTATACAAGGTCTGTTCAAAAAGTATCGGACCTTATTTTTTTCCGCGTAAACCAATGATGCGAGAGAGGCCTCCTTCGGTGGAGTTGTGGAGGGGACAGTCATGCACAGCCCTGAATTTTTTCCCGCCTGCAGGAAGCGTCAGTCGTTGGCAATCGGCGTATGAGTGAGGTCATGTAGTGCGCTCTCGTCGGATTTCACTAAGCTGGAAAATGACTGAACAACGTGAGCAGCGATATTACATCAAATTTTGCCAAAAACCTTGGCGATACCCGAGTGTAAACCATTCGCAAGATTCAGCAGGCTTTCGGGGACGATCCTCGAGGCCAAAAAAAGCGCGGCAGGTCCGCAGCAATATCAAAGGTCATGTTGACAGTTTTTTCGACTCTCGTGGGGTGGTGTGTCGTGAGTACGCACCACAAGGCCAAACCATCGCAAAGGAGTACTACCAGGAGGTCCTTCGTCGTCTTTCCGATACAGTGCGACGCAAACGACCGGATCTGTGGTCGATCAAAACTTGGCAGCTCCATCGTGATAACGCATCCGCCCATTCTGCGCATCTGATTCGGGCTTTCGTCGCCAAACACAATACTCCTGTGGTTCGTCACGCTCCGTACTCTCTCCACATGGCTCCGTGTGACCTTTGGCTATTTCTCAAGCTGAAAATGCCGCTAAAAGGAACCCAAATTTAGTCGAGAGAAGACATCATGCGAAATGCGACGGACCGGCTGATAACCATTCCAAAAGATGCGTTCCAGCAGTGTTTCCAGCAATGGCAGGAACGCTGGGAGAAGTGTATACATTACCAAGGAGACTACTTTGAAGGGGATTAGGGTTTTGTACCTCAAAGTCAATAAATTTATTTTTGCCGACCAAAGGTCCGATACTTTTTGAACAGACCTTGTATTTGAATGTAAATTCATATATGCATATTCCCAATGGAAGCATGGTATTGTCAAATACAAGATAGCTTTCATGGCAAAAATATTTGAATCATGTGAAGTAGTCAGAATACAGGCATTTGCACATGTGCTTTACAGAGCACCAACTTCATGCAGTTTAGCTTTTGGATGCTACACACCAAAATATCGTATAACGCTTCCAATGATTCTATCCAGGGCCAGCACAGCTTCTCTATCATCAAATGTCACTGCACGCCACTGCTGTACAATGATGATTTTTGTTTAAGCTAACACCCTAATGGTAAGACTGAAAATAGAAAACACATGGTTTCTGCACTTTATTTATGCTTGATTCTGTCTTAAGCAGATTGTTTTCCTTTTGTAGATTTAAAATTGCTTTGTGTGTTCACATTAAGCAGTTTCTGGCTTATACAGTTGAAATTATATTAACTTGTATATTACATAATATGGGACTAAAAAACAATTCGTAATAATAATAAGCAGGTTTCCATCTTACTGAGAGTCCAGCTTTAAACAGTTTTCACTGTATGTGTTTTCTTGAAATTTGAGCTATGTTTTGTTTATGTGATTACTGTATATTTCTGCAGATAAAATGACCTTCAGATAAGACGAGGTATAAATTTTCGTTAAAGTTTTATAGTTTTAGCATATATCTGTCCTACAAGACAACTCCCAAACTATCAATGGCCTATGAATTTAGTTTAGATCATTGATCATCATCTGATGATAATACTGTATAGCATATATGGAATTATGTCCTATTCATAATTTTTTGAATGAACATATTTTATTTTCTTGCATCTGACAGCACTGCCTTGCTGTTGTTGCAAACATTCTCACTGATTTGGGCATTTGGATAATGACCTTGAATATTCACAAAAATGTCATATGGGCTATTCTATTTTGTGGACATACCCTACTCTCTACTAATAAATAATTACGGTTTGTCCGGTTTTTTTATAATGGTTTTAATTTATATAAATTTCAATCTAATTTTTTTTTTGTATCTGTCCTATAAGACAACCCTGGATTTTGGGGGCCTTTTTTTATGATTCAAGTATCGTCTTATCTGTGGAAATATACAGTATATTTTTATTGATACATATATACATTTATGATTGTATGTAAGAAAGTCATTAAATAAGAGGAATTTTAAACTAAAATTTGTGGAAATGTAAGCACTGAGAAAAATCTTTCTGCAGGACACAAAATGAATGCTTAGTAATATGCTATGTAGGATTTGTGATGATTGAGCAGTATGCACCTGTGAAATAGCTCATACAACATTGCTGCACCACTATTACATTGCACTTTGGAAGAACAACAAAGTTTCATATGTTTTTTCATTGTCAGAGGGAATAAAATCTGAAATCTACAGCAGAATGAAGGTTCAGTATGTATATACAGTAGAGCGTCGATTATCCGAAAGTCAATCATCCAAAATGTCAATCATCCAAAAGAATTCCAGTTGGCAAGTTTAAATTTTCGCCAGTGCTGTGGTGCTGGAATCTTTGGCTGTCTTGGGCTACTCAAATATTTTACATTTTTGATACTAAATTAACTTCTGAAGTATAATTTTTATTGTTTTTATATTTTTCAATATATTTATTTTGTTCGTACAAAATAAAAAAATAATTTTTAACGATACAATAGTCTTCATTAGGCTTAACATTGATGAAAATTCAACACGAAGTGACACGCAACGGAGAAAAATGTCAAGATGGGATAAATTAATATATTTTTTCGTACATAATCGGTTATCCGAAACATCGATCTTCTGAACAACCCCAGTCCCCAATTGATTTGGATAATCGACGCTCTACTGTAGTTGTTTGAGTCAGGGAAGAGTGTATGAATGGGTGAAAAGATTTAAAAACAGAAGACAAAACATCGATGATGAACACTGGAATGGGAGACTAGTTTGCATGGCATGTTAAAGAGCCTATATTTGTGCACTTTCAGGGAAAGGGTTAAACTGACTAATATTAAATACAGTGACATACTGGTGAACAAGTTGAAGTTCACAATATGATCTAAACATTGGTGGCTTCTCTCAAAAGAAGTTTTACTGAGTGACAACACCTAGCCCCATATTGCTGTGCATACAGTAAATACACTAAGTGATCTGAAATTTGAGGTGATGAAACATCTACAATATAGTCTGGACTTGGCACTATTTTCATTTGTCGGACCTTTGAATGAACATTTGAGAGTTAAAAGTTTGATGATGATACCAAGGTAATAGAAATGGGTCAAAGCTGGTTAAAGGCCACATGAAAAAGCTTTTTTCTTGAGGGCATCTGGAAGCTTGTGAACTGATGGATTAAGTGTGTTGTGAAGCAGGGTGACTATATCAAAAAATAAGGGGCAAACTATTTCTTTAAGTACTCTTATAATAAAATTCCTGTTATTTAATGACTTTCCCTCATATTAATGCAGTAGTTAATAATAAATAAACTTCATTATTTTCTTTAATAACTTCTTAGATTTGGGATATGTTTGGAGTATTTTTTGCCAATCATCCTGACTTACGAAGAATTTTAACAGATTATGGATTTGAGGGCCATCCATTCAGAAAAGATTTTCCTTTAAGTGGCTATGTTGAGGTATTGATTAGAATAACTCACCATTTTATATAAAAATTAAACAATATATACAAGATGATCTATTGCAGCATTTCTCAAACTTTTTGCTTACATAACCCAAATGTTTATAATATAAAATTTTTAAACTGGTAAACTGGAGTCACTATATATAACAAAATAAAATTATGCATTATTGATAACTTATACATGTGAAATGTAACATTGAGTACATTTCTATTAAGAGCAATTTAAGCCAGTTTCAATTTATAACGAGTAACTTACTTCAATTTCAGTTTTTATTATTGAAATTTTAACTATTAAAAAGTGTAAGACTGGCAATTGTAAATAAATTTCAGGAGTTTCAAAATTATTCAAGAGTCTATTTTATTTTGAAAAATATTGCGAGTTTTTATTATAAACTTAATGAATCCTAATACAATTTCTGTAATAACTCAGGATATTATTCTTCATAATTGAAGTTTTAGACTATTTACAAAAATGTCAAATTTTTGAGTCTATCTCCATCCTTTTTTTATACAACACCAGAAGGAACAGTTAACATGGCTTTTCATTGAAGAATAACTTCTTAAAAAACAAAGGTAAACAAGTAAAACGAGAGATCACAATGTTAAAAACGATCAAGTGTCAGCCTTCTATTGTAGGTTCTGACACTTTACATTAAAAACATGAAGAATTCTTCTCACCATACTGTCCTCATCCATTCTTTAACTGCTTCAGGCCCTCTGGTGGTAATTTCGAGTTATCCTACTTATTTGCATATTAATACAATTTAAAATTTGACATTTTTGTAAATAGTCTAAAACTTCAATTATGAAGAATTATATCCTGAGTTATTACAGAAATTGTATTAATATGCAAATAAGTAGGATAACTCGAAATTACCACCAGAGGGCCTGAAGCAGTTAAAGAATGGATGAGGACAGTATGGTGAGAAGAATTCTTCATGTTTTTAATGTAAAGTGTCAGAACCTATAATAGAAGGCTGACACTTGATCGTTTTTAACATTGTGATCTCTTGTTTTACTTGTTTACCTTTGTTTTTTAAGAAGTTATTCTTCAATGAAAAGCCATGTTAACTGTTCCTTCTGGTGTTGTATAAAAAAAGGATGGAGATAGACTCGAAAATTTGACATTTTTGTAAATAGTCTAAAACTTCAATTATGATTAATGAATCCTTTTTTAAAATGTACTTTTCAGATTGTAAGAAGATTTTGTACATAAACGAAAAAAGGAAAAATTCCTTAAAAATCATTTATTGATTCACTTGGGTCAAAATTTATCTGTTATTTATTTTTTATAATTTATTGTTATGTATGACAATAAACCTAAAAGTTTGAATAAACAATAAAATATTTTCAAAAGCATTGCAATTTAAATGGTTTTACAACTGTAACTTTACATAAAATATCTATTTTGATGTTATTCAAAATACAAGAGAGAAATCAATTTTATATACACACATTCTATAATTTTAATTTTATTATTAAATAACAATAATAATTATAAGAAAAAGAGTTGTTAAAATTTTTCAGTACTTAATTGATGCACCTATTTTTCCTAGTTCTTAGAGAAAATTTCAGTAATACAAGTATTACAAGTATTTTTGTGGAATGTCCTATTATTTCACAACCTATTAAAATTTTAATATGATCCAATATTGGGTCCTGATCCATAGTTTCAGAAATGCTGATCTATTGTATATTTATGAATAAATTAATTTTTTAAAACATAATTATATGAAACTTTTTTATGTATAACATTTCTTATTAAAAATTATTAAAAATAGATATGATAAAATAGTATTTTGTAAAGTGTCTTTCATATGTAGAATTAAAGATCTTTTTTCTATTTTGGAAAATGATGATATGTTCTAAATAAAAGCTACTGCTGTTGATGTTTGAATTATGTTCATATACTGAACTGTAAAAAATGTTTTAGAAGCTAGAATTTTATGATGTGTTCAATTTTACTATTTCTTTAAAATAAATTAAAGCTTGAAATCTTTACACTATTTTTGTGGAACGACTGGCATCCAGTCTATCCAGGGGGACACAATGAAATCAGATATTTCCTTATGGTAAAAACCAGCATGCCACATTCCCCCGGGATAAGCTGGCATGCCTGTTTAAGTGAGGCTATACATCCCTGTGTACAGGGTGCATTAAAAAAAAAATGAACGAGTTATGCCAAATAAAAACAAACAAGTTTTTATTCTAAAGCAGTGAAACTGTCAGCATTATATCAAAAACTACAGTTATATGTTTAATTTTTTTATTTTGTCTTCTTTCTAATGACACAAAATACTCTTGGAATTCCAAAAGTATTGTTTTAATGTGTATTTTATTATTTTTTAATTCAAAAATGCAAAAATAAACATATTAAATTAAAAAAAACTGGCAGTAAATTATCTCAGCTTACACAATTAACATCTGCTTTGAAATTTGAGAGGAAGGTGTAATTTTTAAGGTCAGGGTAGATAGTCAATGTAGCCCACACTGATTAACTACTTTTACTGCTACTAATGCCAGTATGTTGTTAATTGTTTTATTGTCTTGTAGAAAAAAATTTTTTTCATGATTTAAATCTTTAATGATTTAAAATTCTTTTCATGATTAGTCAGTCAAATTACAATGCTATTATTTTATTGTACTTGGAAGAATATTTTCTTTAACATTTTCTTGGAAGAATATTTTCTTTAAGTAACAACTAGTTTTGTTAGATCCAATTACTTTTATATTTTAGTCACAGTTTAACCAGCATGCTGGTAACATTGGGATTTCTGGCATGCTGGTTTCTGTTTATATGCAGCATGCCAGTCATTCTGTGGAAATACAGTATTTTTATCTATAACCTACTACAATATTAGATCATATTTAACAACTGTATTATCACATTCTGTTATAAAGTTTAATTATGTAATTTTTCTTTTGAAAAAATAATAGTTATTATATGAGAATATGAATATTTATTTATTTTAAATAATTTGAAAACATTAGGATTAGTATAAATCATAAAATTTTCTTAAAGTTAATGGTCAGATGTTTTGTAATAGGTAAACTTTTTAGTTTATAAATCAAATAGGAATCTTCATATATTACTTTAATATCAAATAATTGAAATTTTCACTAATCAGCATTAATTTTTTAATTAACAAGTACTTTTAGCCTTTTTAAAAGCTATCATCAGCTTTCTACATACAGGATATCCTCATTAGTTTGAAATTGAAGTGACAAAATAATTGTGACTTTGAATTATTGAATTTTGAATTATCTGAGATTTACATATTTCTATACACTATGCTAAATGCCATTGTAGCATATTGTAACTGATATAATTTATTAAGCAAATGGAGCACAGCTACATATACAATGCTGTTTTTGTTAATTAATAGTAATAATATAAATAAACTGCTTAATATATAAATTTATAAATAATATTATAAAAATTTATAAATAATATTACTTGTATTATTTATAAATAAGATAAATGGCACATATCCAGTGAAAATCTCGCAAGTTGCCAGATAGGTTTTATATAAGTAAAGCAGAATTCCTTAAAATATGGTCCAAATTATTTTTAATGCAGTCCAAAAAGTAGTAAGTTGTTCAAATATAGCAGTGTAGAGTTCTACAAATATTTCAGTCTGCTATTTGATAGCCCAATCTTTAATCCTGAAACTTGGCCATATTTTATGACTTAAGAGAAAAAGAGTAGTCCATAGGTAAGGTGATACTGGAAAATGTGTTACTGTAAAAGCAAAGATGTATTGATCTAATTAGAGTTGTTTTTGGTCTATTGTTTTCTTACAGTATGGAAGCACTTTGATCTAAATCAGCGCTGTCCAACTGGCGGCCCGCGGGCCGTATACGGCCCGCCAAATAATTTTTACGACCTGCGAGTACATTTTACTATAAATAAATTTATGTTACTAAATTATTATTATTAATATTAAAATTATTTTACTACCGTGTTTCCCTGAAAATAAGACAGTGTCTTATATTAATTTTTGCTCTGAAAAATGCGCTAGGTCTTATTTTCAGGGAATGTCTTATTTTTTCCAGGAAGAAGAATTCACATNAACTACCGTGTTTCCCCGAAAATAAGACAGTGTCTTATATTAATTTTTGCTCTGAAAAATGCGCTAGGTCTTATTTTCAGGGAATGTCTTATTTTTTCCAGGAAGAAGAATTCACATTTATTATTGAACAAAAAAATTCCCAAGTCGAACTTAGACGAGAGTGACGTATATCCGGTGTGTCGAACTGTCGCCTTTTTATAGCGTCAACATCGGACTCGATGACCAATTAGTGCTTACTGAACCGTAGCACTATGCAAATGTGATGTGACGTGATTCCCGGCCGACCAATTAGCCATCACAAACCTTCTCGGCCCCCAAAATGTTCGGTGAAAAAAATATGGCCCGCGGGCTATGATAAGTTGGACAGCGCTGATCTAAATGAATGTTAAACATACACATATCACACTTTGAACAGAATTTTCACTTTGAATTTCAAAGTAGTCATATTTTGAACTAACCAAATTCCTTAACGTGTAAATCTCTATATCTATGGCTGGGACAAATAGTACAGTTGTGATCTAATAGGATTTTGAATTATCTGAGTTTGAATTAATGAGGATTTCCTGTATATAATGTGTGTTTGTGTGTGTGTGTGTGTGTATATATATGTATTAACAATTTAATACATTTTAAAATTGATTTGTTAAAGTATTTGTTAAATTAAAANACAGTTGTGATCTAATAGGATTTTGAATTATCTGAGTTTGAATTAATGAGGATTTCCTGTATATAATGTGTGTTTGTGTGTGTGTGTGTGTGTATATATATGTATTAACAATTTAATACATTTTAAAATTGATTTGTTAAAGTATTTGTTAAATTAAAACATTAGTGTTCATTGGTTAAGGTTTTAATTATTTGACACTGATATCCAGTTTGTAACTTGTTTGAATTACTTTAATTGGGCTGCAATTTGAAAAAACTATAAACCTATAAATTCCCACTGTTGTCTGTCCTTCTTTAATCTTGAGAATGGAGCTAGATAGATGAAAGTTGAGATCAGACATGGAAAGCTTAGGGGCAGGAGGCCCTGATTAACTATATACAAATTTCTGGTTTGCACCAGAAATTATGATATTTCAATTTAAACATTTTCTCCTGAATGGTGTTAGATGACTGGCATGAATCTATTATTAAAGGAGAAGTATGATGTACAAGGGCAAGACACTACTAATTTGAGGTGGAGAACATATATTTTAAATTAAATTAATTAAAAATATGATTAAAAATTGCAGCCTAGCATTGTGACAATGTCACAATAAATAATGTTTTGTAATAATCAATTTTATAAATTTCTTTTCATATTGTGATATATATTTAGGATCTTTGAAATATAATTTTTTAATAATCAAGAAATTTTTAAAATAATTTTGTAGGTTCGTTATGATGACGAAGTGAAGAGAGTTGTTGTTGAACCATTAGAACTTACTCAAGAATTTCGAAAATTTGACCTTAATACACCTTGGGAAACTCTTCCAGCTTATCGATTGGAAGCACCACCTTCCACTGAATTGCCTCTTCATGCAGGAGTTGAATCAGAAGAAAAGAAATAAATTATTCTGTTTGATAATTTTAATTAAAATAAGGTAAATTGATAATTAAGTATAAAACAAAACATTTCCACACAATTTATTTAATGTATTTAATTTCAATTTTGAAAGAGAAAAATAAATATTTTAATTTTGTAAAAAAATTACTTTACATACAACAATAACATTGTAAATTGTTACTTGTTAAAAAGTTTAGGTGTGTGTATATATAGTACAGGGGTCGGCAACCTGCGGCTCGCGAGCCACATGCGGCTCTTTGGACGTAAAGCTGCGGCTCTTTAGTTCCATACGCAAATATTGTTTATTTTATCAAAAAAAAAACATTTAAAACTCGTTCTGAATTGATTAACGAGGATTAGGCACTGATTCTATCTCTCAGCCACTTGTACTCACTTTTCACTGCACCCCTCCCCCGTGACACGCGTCGTCACTGTCGTCAGTCCGTTGGAAGCTCTCGAATGACGCCGTCGTCGGATGTTTCTATTATCTAATTTGTTGTGAAAAACACTACTTATATATGAATAAACTAGCTGTTACCCGCGACTTTTCTCGCGAAAATTTTGCAAGCAAACCACATTTATATTCAGTATTTCAACAACCATAGTAATTGTTATATAACACCTACCGCCGA